>NW_026925131.1:0-15000 GCF_032062105.1 Saccostrea cuccullata
ATCACCCTACCGTTAATTCAACCAATCTATTTTACCTGCACTGTAAATAGATTTATTTTTAATTCACCTTGTTTTCCTTGCACCACTATGCGCCAGTACGAAATATCAGAACTTCTGATCAGTACTTGATCAGTACTTGATTTGAAGAAGAAGCAGAAAACTCATGCAAGAGCCTCTAGTCTGGACTCTAGTGAGAAGATCTTGGTTTGAATCCTGCTCTGGTCGTTTCCACCACTCCCCTGTTGTTGTAGAATTCAAAATTTACCCTGTGATATTATAAGGAAGGAAAAACAAAGTCGACTACCCCCCCCCCCCCCCCACACACACTCTGACATATATGCGTATTTTGCCAAGCTCATTGATAGTCATACTCTAAATCTACATCTTGTATTTGAAACTTGATCAAAATTACATGATAATTTATACATACCGTCATCAGATTGATACATTCATAATGATACTATATATGTACTTTCGGTTTAGCTGTGTATGGAACGCCATCACCGTCTTACATAGCAGTATTGCGTCAACCTTAGGTCAAGTTTTCAAGTCTCCGTGAAATTTGACTCATACTACAGTTGCAATGAGTCAACCTTCTATTTTTATCTCTACAAGACCAGGTGCCCGTCGTCCGTCCGTCTCACAGGCGCTTGTCCGTCTGTCTGTAAACATTTTTATGCGCCCGGATCGATAGATCCGAGGCGTATATTGTTTTTGTCCTGTCTGATTGTCTGTTTATCTAGCTGTTTGTCTGTTAGTTTGTTTGTCTGTTGTCAACTTTAACCTTCGCCATAACTTTTGAACCATGGGAGATAGATATGCATACTACACTAGAAAAGTTCTTTCAAATGGCATCAGGGTCAATGACATTATGACCTTGACTGTGACCTATATGCTAAAAATAGCTTTTTCGAACTTTTGCCGTAACTATTGAACCATAAAAGATAAAAACTTCATAATTGGTATGCTTACTCCACTAATTAAGCTCTTTCAATTGACACCAAGGTCATTGACCTTGTGACCTTGACTGTGACCTATAAGCTAAGAATAGCTTTTTCGAAATTTGGCTGCAACTTTTGAACCATGAGAAATAGAGACCTCATATTTGGTATTCATGCAACATTAATTAAGCTCTTTTAAATGACACCAAGGCCAATGGCCTTGTTACCTTGACTGTGACCTATATGCTAAAAATAGTTTTGGAACTTTGTCGCCACCGGGCGCATAGTGTTTCACAAACACATCTTAATTGTTTTTCAAATACTTTATCCTACAGTTTTAGCCTGATTTCAAAATAATTTGGCACACAAGTAGAGTTAGACTTAAAAGACTACACTATGTGTAGATGATTAGATACAAAATAAATCTAGTGCATCGGTTTTTGATTTCGATGAATATAGTGTTGCAATGGTTACTAAACATAAGATTTTTCAGTGAAATTCCTTTAAAACGCTACATCTAGGAGGCCCCTACAGTTTTGGTCTAATTAAGAATATAGTATTATAACTTGGCCCATATAATGATACATTATTTAGTGCGTCTGTTTTTGATTTCGATGAACGGTTGCCAAAGTTATTTGTAAAAATCTGTGAAATTCTTTTAAAACGCTACTAGCCAGGCGAGTAGCAAGCATGGAAATGCAGTGTACGCAGATAACGGTCGGGGGTCTGGGGGCCGCGCTGAGGCCCCCAGTGGGTCTAGGGCGAAGCCCAGGTGGGGGCCCACGGGGCGAAGCCCCCGGAAGCTCGTGAATTTTACGAAAAATTTTAGTCATTTTCCCGGAAAAGAAACCACGCTACATCTCTTTTCTCTAGCAAGCACTTAGCAAAGTTATACTTCCATGGATACCTCAGGAAGAGAACGATAATTTAATCTAATTAATCCACGGATATTTTAGTATTGGAAAAAAAGTTCCAAGTGTGAAAAGATAAAACAGAGAAATAATTTCAATATCGTAATCATTGTAGTTTAAATATTTCATAAAATAAATGGGGGTGTTGAAGGGGGGGGGGGGTTGCACGTCTCATTTTGATTACCTTTTATATTCTGATAGCTAAAACAATGTGAGAATGCTTATAATATAATTCTAATTATTTTATAAATTGGTAACATCAGTAACAGAAGATATTCACAAATATAATCTATATCATTATTTACTTTAGCGTAATTTAAATTTTACCATTTTTTGTTTAACGACATTTATTCATTATACCTCAACGGATCCGAAAATGAAAATCTTGCATAGTCGTCCCAAATTCTTGAAACTTTTTCTTTAGATCAAAGTCCCTTAGACTGCTTTTCTTCACCAAATATTTCTCCGATAATCAGGATTACGCGGATAAACAGTTGAAAATTTTGGTTCAAAAATATTTTCTCCCTCAAGAATTTTGGAAGATGTTTTTGAAATTGATTATTTGAAAGACTAAATTTGACTGTACCAAATGCTGAACAAAATTTGAATCGAAACAACAGGACGCAAAATAATCTGAAACACGGATACTAGTGCTTTTTTCTCGAATAAATCTCTCTCTTTCTTTTTATTATTTCTTTTATTCTTTTTTTTTTTAATTTTTTTTTTTTTTGGGGGGGGTATGATGTGTATGCACTTGCATACTTGCGTATAGGCAGCTACGCGCCTGCTAGCTTCTCCTGCAGTTTTGGTCTGATTTCAATAAAACTTGACTCACAAGAAGATTACAATTAGATACTTAAGCAAGTTCATTGCTTCTCTTTAGATAGGGGGGGGGGGGGATTCTTTAAAATGCTACCCATGCTACAGTTTTAGTGAGATTTCAATATAATTTCGCGTAAAGGTAGATACACTAAGAAACATTGTTTTATGCTTTTCAAAGGCGCCGGAAGCAAATTGAAAGCCCCCCCGGTTCCGACGCCTATGCTATTGTTTATTCAGAATATATAACTTAATTTGGGCAATACTACGGAAGCCCGTTGGTGCCACGTATGAAAAATATTTTATCTGGCGGCCGCCACTTATTAATTGGCGGCCGCCACATATATATCTGGCGACCGCTAATTATTAATTGGCGGCCGCCACATATATATCTGGCGACCGCTAATTATTATTTGGCGGCCGCCACTTATATATCTGGCGGCCGCCATATAAATTATTTTGCAAAAGGTGAGTGTTATTGGGTTAAGAAGATGGATGTTGACACAACCGCTGCTTATTGATAAAAAAGTAAATGATAAAAACGAATTCTGAAATATTAGAACACAATTCTTGGAAATCCAAAATGCCAAACTTCATTTAATTCTCAACCAATCATAGCTTACAGCAAACACCATGATTTATGTCCATGACCCCTGATGAGGCTTCTTAATAATCGAAACACTCTACAAATACTTGCATAATTCAAATCAAATATTAATCTGCTCTATGCAAAAACATATCTATTAGAAGTGTAGATCGGCGTGTTGGTTCATAATAAATCTCTTACAAGTTTGGTTGATTGATGTTGCTATTATAATTTTTACACTGTATCCACCTCTTAAACCACACATTAAAACATGCGCGCGATTCAGGAAGCCAGGTGTTATCTGGCGGCCGCCATATAAATTATGTGGCGGCCGCCAGATATATAAGTGGCGGCCGCCAATTAAATAAGTGGCGGCCGCCAGATATTACATAGCGACCGCCAGAAAAATATGTGGCGACCGCCAGATATTATATAGCGGCCGCCAAAAAAATATGTGGCGGCGGCCATAAAAATTATGTGGCGGCCTCCATAATTATATTAAGTGGCGGCCGCCACATAATTTTTATGGCGACCGCCACATAATTATGTGGCGGCGGCCAGATATACAAGTGGCGGCCGCCAGATAAAATATTTTTCGTACGTGGCACCAACGGGCTTCCGTACAATACAACCCATCATTTTAAAAAATAACAAATAGTACATGTAACATATTATTACAATGAGTCTAAACTGGGAGGATGAAACCCCAGATCAAGTGTTCTTCAGCCCACACACTTTTACTCATTTATATTATATTGGATATCAGTACAATAATAATTTTAAGTTTGATATAGAATTGCATTTTACAGAATTAAAAACAAACAAAAACATTTTGACGAATTATCCATAAATGCATTGCACTCTTGGAGGTGTATATCTAGGATTCCGTCATTTTTTTTTAAATGTACATAGTCTAGACACAGATTTGGTGTTAATATTTTCTCAAATTTTCTGTATAATATCACGACTTTTATGTTGTAATGGCATGTCACACGAAATTATATTAAAAAAACTTATTTCATCTAAAAGTTACACTTTCAAAGCGCCATTGTAAGGTCATTATTAAAGGAACCTATTTAGCAGAGCCTGCCAGGGCATTAACGATAGTTGGAAGACGTTACGCGTGATGTTGATGACGTTTGACAATACGCTTGAAAAATTGACGTATACTTCTACAATGTAACAGTGTTACTGGCTTAATTGCTATTCTATCGCTATATTAATCGAGTAAAAAAATATTTTCATATATATTTAAATCACCTGAGTAAACTTAGGTACGTTGAGTAAACTCAGGTGACCTATTGCTATCTGCTTTCGTCCGTCGTCGTTCGTCGTTAACATTTGAACATTTTTAGATTCTTCTCGCAACCGCTCAACCAATTTTGGCACAAAGCATCTATGGGTGAAGGGGAACTTTGTGGATTTCATGGTTCCTGCCTCCCTGCATGGGACCTGAAGGGCGGGACCAAAACCACTAAAATTAATGTAATCTTTAAAGTGGAAATGCATTTTCTCTTTGTTACTCGATCTGATCTACCTCCACTTATTAAGTATCCAAAGTAAGCATGGCATACTATTAAGTTTCATTTGTAGAATTTTTTGTATTGAATTATCATTTTAAAAGAGTTATCATTTCCCCGTGATATCCTTTACATTTTTTTGTTAATTTGATATCTTGTTTACATGTACTTGTTTGTTTGTGCATGTACTTTCTACGAGTCCTCTCCACAATTTGTACAATTCATGTATATTCAAAGAAATGAACAGATCGATTATACTAGTATCGAAAATTGATTTTCCGAATTTAAATTTAGACTTTAAAAAGGAAGTGTAAATCTTCTGTTTTATCATGTAAGGAACAAAATGTTCTCGTGTATTTTTATTGTCACTGTCGAAAACAAGTAGGTGAGTTTTGTCAGTGTTAATTAACCATGCTTACATGTACATGTATAGAGTATCGTTCGTTAGATTTACTGAATTGTAATCCTTTCATTTTGGTATTTATATATGTATTAAAAGTGATTTGTTTATTGACTAGAAACTTGCTTAAGGCTTAAATATCTTCATTTGCTCTGTTAAATTTTATCAGGAAGAGGACCTAAACATGTGCAATAAGTTATATATATATTATATTTCGTAATCCTCGGGATTCTGTATAGACACCAAAAAAATATCGTTTGTGTTGAATGGGCGACCCTATAAAATCCAAGATGGCTCCCGCAAACGCCATTAAAATATTATGTGATCGTAGACATAAAACAAAGAGATGTGAAAAAGTTTAAAGCTTTTTGATATTCGAAAAGGCACTCTGGCTCCCAAGAAACTACAAAGATTGGTTTCTCTGTACATTTTTCCCAATCTTAAAGAAAACGAAATATTGTTCTAAATTTTGACTTGGATAACAATAGCGATCGTACGGTGGTATATTTAGGACACGCAATTATTATTTTTTTTAAATACCAGAAAAAAATTATCTTGTGAAAACGACATAATTATCTTGTGAAAACGAGATATTATCTTGTGAAAACGACTTATTATCTTGTGAAAACGAGATATTATCTTGTGAAAACGAGATATTATCCTGTAGAAACGAGATATTATCTTGTGAAAACGACATAATTATCTTGTGAAAACGAGATATTATCTTGTGAAAACGACTTATTATCTTGTGAAAACGAGATATTATCTCGTGAAAACGAGAAATTTCACAAGATAATTATGTCGTTTTCACAAGATAATATCTCGTTTCTACAGGATAATATCTCGTTTTCACAAGATAATATCTCTTTTTCACAAGATAATATCTCGTTTTCACAAGATATTATCTCGTTTTCACAAGATAATATCTCGTTTTCACAAGATAATTATCTCGTTTTCACAAGGTAATTTTTTTCTGGTATTAAGAAAAAATAATTGCTTGTCCTAAATATACCACCGTACGATCGAATCATCTTGAATAATTCACAATAACTAAAACACAAAAAAGTTTTACGCGTGATGTTGATGACGTTTGACAATATGCTTTCAAAACGCTAGGGAAAAATTGACGTAACGCTTCTTCGATGTAACAGTGTTACTAGCTTAATTGGTATCCTGTCGCTACATCAATCGAGTAAAAAAAATATTTTCTTATATACTTAAGTCGCCTGAGTAAACTTAGGTTAAGTAAACTCAGGTGATCTATTGCTATCTGCTTTCGTCCGTCGCCGTCCGTCGTGTGTTAACTTTTGAACATTTTAACTTCTTCTCTGCAACTGCTCAACCAATTTTGGCAAAAAGCATCTATGGATGAAGGGGAACAAAATTTGTGGATTTCATGGTCCCTGCCTCCCTGGGACCTGAAGGGCGGGACCAAAACCACTAAAATTAATGTAATCTTTAACATGTTTAAAGTAGATATGCATTTTCTCTTTGTTACTCTGATCTACATCTAATTATTAAGTATCCAAAGTACATGTAACTAAGCATGGTATACTATTAAGTTTCATTTGTAGAATTTTTTGTATTGAATTATCATTTTAAAAGAGTTATCATTTCCATGATATCTTTTACAATTTCTGTTTTGTTTAGACAGTAGTTTAGTTGATATCTTTTTTACATGTACTTGTTTGTTTGTGCATGCACTGTCTAGGAGTGAGTCCTCTCAACAATTTGTACTACATGTATATTCAAAGAAATGAACAGATCGATTATATACTAGTATCGAAAATTGATTTTCCGAATTTAAATTTAGACTTTAAAAAGGAAGTGTAAATCTTCTGTTTTATCATGTAAGGAACAAAATGTTCTCGTGTATTTTTATCGTCACTGTCGAAAACAAGTAGGTGAGTTTTGTTGTTAATTGATCGTGCTTATAGATTATCGTCCGTTAAATTGTTACACTGAATTGTAATCCGTTCATTTTGGTATTTATATATGTATTAAAAGTGATTTGTTTATTGACCAGAAACTTGCTTAAGGCTTAAATATCTTCATTTGCTCTGTTAAATATTATCAGGAAGAGGACCTAAACATATACAAAAAGTTTTATATATATTATATTTCGTAATCCTCAGGAGTCTGTATGGACACCGAAAAAAATATCGTTTGTGTTGAATGGGCGACCCTATAAAATCCAAGATGGCTCCTACAAACGCCATTAAAATATTATGTGATCGTAGACATAAAACAAAGAGATGTGAAAAAGTTTAAAGCTTTTTGATATTCGAAAAGGCACTCTGGCTCCCAAGAAACTACAACGATTGGTTTCTCTGTACATTTTTCCCAATTTTAAAGGAAACGAAAAATTGTTCTAAATTTTAACTTGGATAACAATAGCGATCGAATCATCTTGAATAATTCACAATAACTAATACACAAAAAAGTTTTACGCGTGATGTTGATGACGTTTGATAATATGCTTTCAAAACGCTAGGGAAAAATTGACGTAACGCTTCTTCGATGTAACAGTGTTACTAGCTTAATTGGTATCCTGTCGCTACATCAATCGAGTAAAAAAAATATTTTCTTATATACTTAGGTCGCCTGAGTAAACTTAGGTTAAGTAAACTCAGGTGATCTATTGCTATCTGCTTTCGTCCGTCGCCGTCCGTCGTGTGTTAACTTTTGAACATTTTAACTTCTTCTCTGCAACTGCTCAACCAATTTTGGCAAAAAGCATCTATGGATGAAGGGGAACAAAATTTGTGGATTTCATGGTCCCTGCCCACCTGGGACTTGAAGGGCGGGACCAAAACCTAAAATAAATGTAATCTTTAACATGTTTAAAGTAGAAATGCATTTTCTCTTTGTTACTCTGATCTACATCTAATTATTAAGTATCCAAAGTAAGCATGGCATACTATTAAGTTTCATTTGTAGAATTTTTTGTATTGAATTATCATTTTAAAAGAGTTATCATTTCCATGATATCTTTTACAATTTCTGTTTTGTTTAGACAGTAGTTTAGTTGATATCTTTTTTACATGTACTTGTTTGTTTGTGCATGCACTCTCTAGGAGTGAGTCCTCTCAACAATTTGTACTACATGTATATTCAAAGAAATGAACAGATCGATTATATACTAGTATCGAAAATTGATTTTCCGAATTTAAATTTAGACTTTAAAAAGGAAGTGTAAATCTTCTGTTTTATCATGTAAGGAACAAAATGTTCTCGTGTATATTTTTTTATACTGAATTGTATTGATTTCATTTTGGTATTCATTTATGATTTAAGAAATAAAAAACGTTATGTAGTGAACATAGCGTTATGAATAGCAATTGCTCTGCTGGCATATTCCATGATGCGCGCGGTATTCAATTTGTCGGCACGGCTAGGTGTGTTATAGGACCGAAGACATCCAAAAATATGAATTCAATGCTTAAATAAATGTATTAAAAGTGATTTGTTTATTTAAGGCTTAAATATCTTCATTTGCTCTGTTAAATATTATCAGGAAGAGGACCTAAATATATGCAAAAATTTTATATATTATATTTCGTAATCCTCAGGAGTCTGTATAGACACCGAAAAAAATATCGTTTGTGTTGAATGGGCGACCCTATAAAATCCAAGATGGCTCCTGCAAACGCCATTAAAATATTATGTGATCGTAGACATATAACAAAGAGATGTGAAAAAGTTTAAAGCTTTTTGATATTCGAAAAGGCACTCTGGCTCCCAAGAAACTACAAAGATTGGTTTCTCTGTACATTTTTCCCAATTTTACAGGAAACGAAAAATTTGATCTACATTTTAACTTGGATAACAATAGCGATCGAATCATCTTGAATAATTCACAATAATTAATACACAAAAAATTCTATAACTTTTCGCCAACTATAATGGATACAATTCATTTGTAAAACAATTAGATTATAAAAGTTTCAAGGGAAAGTATTAGAAGTGACAAAAATGTGAACCATGGACAGGACCATGCAGAAATGACAATATGCAATTAAAAAACTTCCTTTTGCATTTTAAAGGGTCCAAGAACTTTGTGACTCTTTGACCTTGAAGTTTGACCTACCTTTTAAAAACTTTGTTTAACCTTGGCCGTAACTTTTGAACTGTTAGGACAGTCTTTCATACTACACATATGTAATACTTGAGACGTGAAGATTAAATTTTTCTTAAATGCAAATTAAATATATTGGTACCCCATGCCAAGGAGGGTCTTCTCACAAGAAATACAAGTATGATTGAGAAATATGAAAGCTGTACCACCTGTTCAAAAGTTATTGCCCAGGATAAGTTTTTAAAATGTAGGTCAAACTCCATAAGGTCAAAGGTCCAAAGTTGTTGGTTTCTTAAGAAAGGTTTCTATGTTGTCATCAGGGTCATCTGTGTTTACAAACAAGTCTTGTTACTTATATCTTTTGATAAAGAAGAGATAGGGCTTTCATATTTGACATACTTGTGCATTATCTGAGACAAGATATTTCCGAGCATGCTATCATTTCCCACCCCTTGACCTTCATGATTGATCTTATTTAAAAAAAAACTTTGATGATAATTTCTAAATGACATGTATGATAGGGAGTTAATCCATATTCGACACAATATTTAAATCTAAAATTACATCTCAGTGATCTCACCCACAAAGACACCGAAAGCGGAGGGGGGGGATTCTTTGATTTTGCTTTTTATTTGTTCAATTTTTATTATTAGGAAATGAGTGTTTCAGAAGAGGATAGGAGGATAACTGCGTGTGAGGTGAAAAATAATATAACACGCACAAGGAAGAATGCCCGTACGTTTAACAATAAATTAACGGATGGAAAGCTGGGCGAGAAATCCTTATTACCCTGCAATCTTTGCTCACATCTCATAAAAATTGGATGGAAAGTATACATCATATATATATATATATTCATATATATATATATATATATATATATATATATATATATATATATATATATATATACTTGACTGTTGCTCTATAGTGAAGTTACACTAACTTGGGTGCGGCTGAAAATTAGGTGCTGTTTTTGAACCGGACCTAATTCAGGGCTGTTTTTATTATCGCTAGAACTCTTTCATCTAATAAAATCAACAGACATGCTTCATATATGTGAAACGTTGTCCTTTTATCTCTGCATTGATATAAGAGATAGCTTTGTATATTGTCAATTAATTGAAATATTGTCTTTTGTAAGGGACTACCCCTTTTTGGCGTATATATCGAAGAGTGATAAACAACCTACTTGGGTACAGACGCCGGTTTTCTGTGAATATCTTTATAAAATGAAATATATATCTAAAAGATATCGGCATTAATCAAAAGAATAGATGCAGGGACACCTTCTGAGCAATTATGACTTCTTAACTGTATAAATGAACATAAATTGGAAGGATTTTCTACAAGGATAGGTCAATTTTTTGCTGTCTTTTGTATATATATTCGCGCATGCTCGCTTCAGTTTTTCAGTTCGGTAATGGCGACCTGCCCTAGATTCTTTACTTTTTGTTAACTTTGGAATCTAGTACCATTTGTGTATTTATTTGTTCTTCTTTGGATATGTATATATTTAGTTTTGGAGTATATGATGTATCACATACAAAGTAGAGGATCTCAAGCTATTTCGGGACCTTTAAATAAGCGACTTGATTGTGTTAATGTTAAAGGATATTGATATTCTATTATACCGTGTTTGGAATAGAGTTTTTGAGAATCATCAGTGAATTTTCTGCATCTGTAACAAAACAAACCATGATTAAAACCCATAAGTTTGCGTTTTGATTCAGAAATACGAGTTTGAACTCGTGTTTTAGTGAAAATGTGTAGTGACCCAATTCTCCATTTACGGAATTTGTTTACAACATTCCCAAGGAGGGCATTGCTTTGTTTAAAGGTAATAAAGATAAAACGTTTTAAACTTCGCATGTAATTAAATCCCTGCTGTAATTTGCATGCTATTATTTTATAACAGGAGTTATTTATGTTTTAATCAATAAAAAAAATTCAGAATAAAAAGGATTTCAGTTAGGCAGAGAACATTGTTTAATTAGATAACAGAATAATTTTAATTAGGCAGAGACCATTGTTTAATTACATAACGGATACCACAGATTAAAATGTCGTGAGATCTAATGTCGGAAAACTCTACAAAAACTCATTTAAGATTTGATGATAAAAAATGATATGAATAGAGCTAGACTTGTCTTATTCGCACTAAAAAATATTACTGTTTGGATTGAAATAAATAACTCCGTGAATGTGAAGAAATTGAAAGAACTTTTCTGTCGGTTTCTGAAAGAAGTTTTTGATTTTGATCATTTAAAATTTCCAGATGTTTTAATTATTTTCAGATTTATTTGTTTCATGGGCTTTTCCCCCTAAAATATTTATTTTAGAGAATTTATTGCAAACATTAATTCCAAACTATTTGTTATATCAATGCAGGGAGAAATGGACTAAGTTTGACATACATGAGGCACATTGATACCGAGATTTTTAGAGACAAAAAAAAACCCAAAAGTAAAGAAGCCCGGAATTAGGTCCATTAAAAAATGAGGTATCATATTAAAGCATTAGAACTAAGACATGAACAATAATGGAATATAAAGCAAAGGTATTTGAAAAAAAAAATCAGGAATATATTAGAAATATTTTTATTTATAAATATAAATGTTTAAGAATCAATCAATGATTTTCTGTGTCTCTAATAAAATCAAAACAAGATAAAATACTCCACTCCATTGACTAATGGACTCGTTGGTTCTGACCCAGTTCTGCACTAACGGAATGTGCTTACGGCATTTAACATAGAGCTCAATGCACAATGTTCAGTTAATGAAAGATATAGACTCTCTCTCTCTCTCTCTCTCTCTCTCTCTCTCTCTCAACGTGAGGGTGTGTGAGAGAGGGTGTGTGTGTGTGTGTGTTTGTGTGTGTGAATAAGTGTATAATAAGAATAAAAAATAATTTATTAACTCTAATAAAACATTATTCTATTCATTTCTCTAATTAAAATAAAAAAAAATTAGATTTTTTTTTTCGTCGAAACAGAGGACTTATTTAAAATATTTAACATTTTAAAATTGTATAAACTAGAGGTACTGTGAGCAAAGAGCTCACTAAATGATACCCCCGCCTCCCATATGATTATAATGGAAAAAAGTCCATGTTTTGCTGTGGCCGGAAAACCAAAATATGTGTCAGATCAAACAGTAAAACAGGAGGTGCACAACGGTAATATGCTATAAAGATTCTGTGAACGTTTCATTAAATTTCACTCAGTGATTTAAGAGGAGTTGCGGATAAGAGATGGGTAACCCAAAGCGTAACAGACGGACGGACGGACATACCGATTACAGTATACCCTCCCACTTTTCAAGCGGGGGGATAAAAATGATGTTGAAAAAATCTACGTAAAATGCACCTGTTATTTTGTAAACCTTGGGTAAATGTAATATTGATTTTTTTTTTTAACACAGTAAATCGCTAATATAGGTGGCAGAAGATATTTTTTTAATGCAAATCATATGCAACACATAAACATGAATTCCATACAAACATGCACATGGGAACATTTTTTTTTCAGGGGTTAATTAATTACACTTTAGGTGCCCATAGCTCACAAATTATGTCAACATGTAATTTTCATGTCTATAAGTGAACATAAACCAAAAAATGCACCTGTGGAATCCACGAATTTTGGCTTGTTTTTCCGAGATCTGGACCTAGGTTGCACTCGTAAAGCCGACCCTCAGGCCCGAGCGAGCAATAAAAAATCCCCCAGTAGTCCGTAAATCAATGCATGCCCTAATGAAAACTCACCAATTACTATAGGGCCATTTTTATTCAAATCATTTAAATATTCTTATCATTTTTCTGCATAAAATATCACAAACTGGGGATATCTGTTTTTAAAGAAATTTGACCGGGTTTTTAGTACGAAACTATCTCCTGCCCCATACATTATGCATTTCTACAGTCGTTAAAAAATTATTGATGTTTATTTTTTAGAGGACGTTTATCCCATGAAACAAAAAATATCTCGAAAAGAATTAAAATATCTGTACATTTTGATAATGAATATCTTTAAAGAACTTTTTTCAGCAATCAACATAAAACTTTCAATTTTTTAAATACGTTTTAGTGGGTTTTTAAGGGTTATTTTACTTAATTAAATCATTTTTATTTAATATTACCAGAACAGTGAAGGAAAATGAAGCAAAATTATTTACAATATTCAGAAAATATATTATTCTTTGAAATATTTTCATCTGAACAGTAACCTTTTGTTTTGCATGTTGTGAGTGTGTGTGTGTGTGAAGGTGTGTGTGTGTGTGTGTGTGTGTGTTGGAGAGAGAGGGTGAGGGAAGGTGAGGATGTGTCTATGGTTTATGTATTTTATATTATTTTAAGCTATTTGGATGTGTTTCTTGGTGTTTTATTATATTATCATCAGGAAAAAATTATATATACTCGTAAATATATAATTTTTTACAAACTTGAGTGCTGCTCTAGTGACGAAACACCAACTTGGGTGCGGCTGAAAATTAGGTGCTGTTTTTGAATCGTAACTAAGTCCGCGCGTTTTTTATTATCGCTAGAACTCTTTCATCTAAATAAAAAAAATAGATATGCTATATATTATGTGAAATTTTGTCCTTTTATCCCTACATTGATATAAGAGATAGCTTTTTATATTGTCAATTAATTGAAATGTTATCCTTGGTAAGGGACTACCCTTTCTTGACGTATATATCGAAGTGTGATAATTAACCTAATTGGGTACAGATACCGGTTTTCTGTGAATATCTAATGAAGTGAAATATATATCTAAAAGATATCGTCATTAATCAAAAGAAGAGATGCAGCGACATCATCTGAGAAATTATGACTTCTTAACTGTATCAATGAACACATCTGGGAAGGATTTTCTACAAGGATATGTCAATTTTTGCTGCATTTTGTATATATAAACGCGCATGCTCGGTTCACGTATTTCAGTTTTGTAATGGCGACCTGCCCTAAATTGCTTACTTTTTGTAAACATTTTAATCTAGTACCATTTTTAGTTTATTTGTGCTTCTTTGGATATGTAAATATCACGATTTTGAGTTTACGATGTACCACAAGCAAGTTTGAGGATTGCAAGCTATCTCGAGACCTTGATTGTTTTCATGTTCAAGGATATTGATATTCAATTATACCGTGTTTGTAATCTGCATCTGTAATATGACAAAACATGATTAAAACCTATTAATTTGCGTCTTGATTCAGAAATACGAGTATAAACTTGTGTTTTAGAGAAATATTTGGTGACCGAATACTGAATGTACGGAATTTGTTTACAGCATTCATAAGGAGGTCATTGATTTGTTTAAAGGTGATAAAGATATAACGTTTTAAACTTCGCATGTAATGAAATCCCTGCTGTAATTCGCATGCTATTATTTCATAACAGGCTTTATTTTATTTTTTAATCAATAAAAAAATTTCAGAATAAAAATCATTTCAGTTAGGCAGAAAACAATATTTAATTAGATAATAGAATAATTACAATTAGGCAGAGAACATTATTTAATCAGATACCACAGACTGAAATGTTGTGAGATCTAATGTCGGAAAACTCAAAAATTCATTCAAGATTTGATGATAAAAATGATATGAATAGAGCTAGACTTGTCTTATTCGCACTGAAAAATATATTGCTGTTTGGATTGAAATAAATACCTCCGTAAATGTAAAGAAATTGAAAGAACTTTTCTGGTGGCTTCTGAAAGACGTTTTTGATTTTGATCATTT
>NW_026925131.1:17500-25379 GCF_032062105.1 Saccostrea cuccullata
TTTGAAAATGAGAAAAATTTAAATATAGGAAGCATATAAAAATAACTAAAATATCCTAAAAAAAAAAAAAAAAAAAAAAAAAAAAAAAAAAAAAAAAAAAAAAGAAAAGTAGAGAAAATTCGGATTAGCCAATATCCCTTTTCAGTTTACTTATTTATGTCACTGTGGTAATATCATCTTATAGACCCTTTATGGTAGTATCTTTTTATGCAAAAAGAAAAACATTAAATCTTTAGCAATACAAGTAAAGATCGCATAATTTCCCGCAGAATTTTTTTTAATTAATGCCCAGGAAAAGAGTTATGACCTTGACCTTACCTTTTCTCTAATATAAAACGGTCAAATTTAATACCAATGATACCATCACTCAGTGATATTGTCTTCTTGATTCTGTGAAACGTTCATCAATTTTTAAATATAAGAAATATGAGAAGAATCCTACATTAGATATATTTTATTTGTTTTTGGTTCCTGGTCAACTTTACAGTAAAAAAAAATAATACAGACAGTAAATTACTTTAAGAAAAATACACACTTTGCATATCAGGGATGGAAATTTTTTAAGATAAAAAGATGACCTTTTTGTAATTATCCCCCCTTTGACTGCAGACATTTTCATATTTTCAATAGAATTCTAATTTGATTTCAGTCATAGTATTTTTTGACTGCAAATGTAACAATTTCACCTTTAGGCCATTCCAAGTTTTTTCAGTGCTAAGTGCTCGCATGCGCCTTGGTTTTGACAGCAAATATTAGAAAAATAAACAAAATCAGGAAAACATGAGAGAAAATATTCTGATCATTTACCTGCACTGTTGTTTTGTTGGAAAACCTCAGTTTTGCCGAGAGAAAAAAAAACATTTTTTAAAACAAATCCTTTGAATGAAGTCATTATTATGACTATAAAAGCCTTCTGTTTTTATTTTTAGTATATGTGTTTTTGCGAATATATTGGTTGGTTTTTGAAAGATGGGTGGACGTAAAACATAGGGAAAAAACTTGGAAAATGCTTATATGATAACATACTCGCAAATGCCTCAAACTTAAAACAAAGCATAATGGTTTCTTCTTGCAATTTTCTTGGTATGGATTTGCAAACACTGTTTTAATCAAACGTCCAGTAAGTGTTACATTTCATTGAAAAGCACATAAACTTGATTAAGACTACCCCTAATGTTCTTTTTATGACCATTGACAATGATTTCTTTATGCTAATTGCTTGATGTGTGCATGAAGTGCATATACGACTGTATGATGCTGTACATGAAGGTGCACTTACTCGTTAGATGTTTCTTATTTTGCCCAAGTCTATCATTTTGCATATCCATTCTTTAAAAATGGAAAACATGATGGTATGGTGTTCATGTCCGCCCGTCTGTCCGCCTGCATATGTCTGCTAGCTTTTTCTAGTCAGGCTCATAACTTCCAATGTGCTTGGAAACAGATTGAATTTAACATTTTCTAAAATTTTCTTTATAATATCATGTTCTTTTCATCCTTTAATTATGGTTCTGCTGGACACGTTATTACTGGTGATGTAAATTAATAGTAGTTAATAATACGGATCTCAGATGACTAATTTCATAAGTTTCTAAATATAGGGAACCCAGGGGTGTAGGGATATAGGGAACCTCCAGTTGGTGTTATAATTTAAATATTATGAATTCTGTAGATTATTACGCCAGTTGATGGACGAAACATGAAAAAGAAGACCTTAACACTTTGTCAGAATTGATGTTATATATCAGATGTATGTTAAAATCGCGCATTAAGCAACCTAGGAGCAATATTAAAACCATCTTCCATTCTGTATTCATTAATCAAGAAGTGAAAAAAGATTATATGATTACATTATCAGTACTCACTGGTCCTTGCTGACAAAGCAGGTAACAACATTGTCTTTGTTTATAAGGCTCGTTGTATAAAATGTATTTAAGAAGAACTTGGATTTAATTCTACAAGTTGCAATCAAACATACTCATAGCTCTCTTTCTAAGGAGGAAATTCTTCAAAATCATATGTTAGTTTTGAATATTTTTTATACTCCAAACAGCCAAAATGAATTTGAATTTCATATCTATATTGCATACCAAAACTTAACAAAATTCCTTGCAAACAAAGATACATAGCGAAGAGAAACAAGAGTATTGTTCAAAAATACTAGTAAATTCGAGAAGTGGTGTAAATCGGAAAATTTGTGAACTATTGAAATCACAAAATTTTACAAGAATTACCAACATAAAAACTTAGAAAGACTTTTCATCTTTATATACAAATATTTCCAACGATAAATTAAATTATTTCAGGCTTTCTGGCATCGTTGATATCTGCTTTTTCAATAATAATGGAACTCGTAAATTAAATAACCTTGTCATTTGCAGAGTTGATTTGTTAAAAAACATTCTGATTGTACACTGAAGTTAAAAAGATGCTCGAGTTTCTGAATGGCAATATCTGACTGAAATTCCTAAGGGTACCAACTGCACCCTTTATCAGCAGACCTATATTTGTATTCATATGAAGCAGAAATTTCTCAGAATCATTTACAAAACAGAAAACAGGTGCTGTGATCTAGAATCTAATGCTAAAATGCTAAAATCTAGAAATTAAAAAAAGAATGTGATGCATGGAGAAATAGAAATACGGATTAAAGAGAGGGCAGAACATCTTTTATCCAGAGAGAAGTTATGTGTGTAAATACATGTATAAGATTATTTTTATACTTCCCGCGGGAGGGTATATAGTAATCGGTGTGTCCCTCCGTCCGTCTGTACGTCCGTCTGTCCGTCCGTCAGTCTGTTACGCTTTTGGGTACCCATCTCTTTTCCGCAACTCCTCTTTACCATTGAGTGAAATTTTATGAAACTTTCACAGAATCTCAATTACATTATTATTGCCATTGTGCACCTCCTATTTTACTTTTTGATCCGACACATATTTTGGGTTTCAAGGCCACAGCAAAACATGGACTTTGGCATTATAACGGGCGGCGGGGGTATCATTTAGTGAGCTAATTGCTCACAATACCTCTACTTAACCTTGTCATGATGAACATCTTTTCGGGAAACTTTGTTAAATGTTTTATTTCAAAATCATCGATTCATAATTAATGTAACTAAGGAGTTATATGATACCCTCCCGTGCACAATGGCATTTTGTAATAAAACAATCTGTGAAAGTATCATCTAATTTCATTTGGTGGCATAGGAGGAGTTGCAGATAAGAGATGGGTATCCTTCAATATTACAGAAAAAATTCCAGTGTCAATGTTTTCCTCTGGAAAACCAAAAATATATGTCCGATGAAAAAGTAAAATAGGAGGTGCACAATAGAACTATATAACAAAGATTCTGTGAAAGTCTCAATAAATTTCATACAGTGGTGAAAGAAGAGAAGCGATAGAACTTGTAAAATGATAAATTCAAGACTGTTTCATCAACTTGATGTGTTGACCGGTCGACAGGAGATGTTTACTCCTCCGTGGAACTTGATTCGACCTCTGATAAGTTTTGGAGGTCCACGTTTGCACTATCAATTTGGATTGTTTTAATAAATTTAGAGGTTGAATACTGATCGTCATCTTGATAATTCATTCCTTTGACTCAAGTTTGTGAGTATCATGATCGATTTGAAAGTGAATAAGAAAAGGGTACAGAGGTCGACAAGACTACTTGACTGGAAGTTTATAATGACAATAAGCTCTTGAATTTTACTTTCTTATAAATGAAGATTTTTTTCATCTGCTAGAACAATTTGATTATACCGTTCAACATATTGATTTGATTTATTATTTTGAGCCTCCTTTTATGGAGGGACCCGTATGTAGATATCACAGACATGTTACTGAGGTAGTTTTGTTTTCCCTGACATCGCATGTGAAAACTTCCAACCAGATTATATTTCTGCTTCGTGCTGTATAAAGCGTTTCACAAAGCTTTATGTATTATATTTAAAACCTTGTATTTGTACATTATTTGTTTTTGGTGTTTTCGAAATGGATTTCAATGAATATTAATTCTAGTTTAATTAATGAGAATTTTGGTTTTCTGCCAAGTAAATTAAGTTCATTCTGTTGTTCTTAACTTCTGTCGTAAAGGTGGATAATCGTATCAGCGGGGGAAAAAATGCGTAATCAAAGACGGAAAAGGTCAAATAAATCTATTGGTGAATTTAAGCTTAAGGGAGGAGAATAAGATATTCTCTTGGAGAATTATTATACCCCCCGCTTGAATATATATAGTAATCGTTATATCCGTCCGTCTGTACGTCCGTCCGTCTGTTACGCTTTGGGGTACCCATCTCATCCCTAACTCCTCTCATACCACTGAATGCAATTTGATAAAACTTTCACAGAATCTTTATTACATATTGCCATTGTGCACCATTTTATTCATATGGGAGGCGGGGAGGTCATTTAGTGAGCTCATTGCTCACAGTGCCTTTAGTTTTTCATAACTCTCTTTATTCCGTATTTCTGTTTGTTTGAACAGATACAAATTCAAAATAAATACTCCAAGGAAAGAAAACAAATGCTTTTAAGATCAAAATGACATAAAAGGCAAATTATTGAAAACTAAATAATGGTTGATTTACACTAAATTTAAAAAGCCCGTCCTGAAATTGGGTAAGAATTATAGAAGTGATATTTTTTTCCAGATACGCGGAGTGAGAGGGAGAGGGTTGCAATCCTCCCACTTTTTCCAGTCATACTGTTTATGTTAAAAATAAGCTGCATAATTTAGGCTGACCTGCACTTTCAGTTTTTCTATTCTTGTACTGTCAATCTCCCCCCCCCCCCATATTATGTATTTATACCCCCCGCTTGAAAACCGGGAGGGAATATAATAATCGGTATGTCCGTCCGTCTGTCTATACGTCCGTCTAGCTGTACGTCTGTCTGTCCGCCCGTCTGTCTGTTACCCTTTGGGGAACCCATCTCTTATCCGCAACTCCTCTCATACCACTGAATGAAATTTGATAAAACTTTCACAGAATCTTTATTATATATTGCCATTGTGTACATCGTATTTTACTTTTTGATCTGACACATATTTTGGGTTTCCCACAACAAAACATGGACACTGCCATTATATTCATATATTGGTTTTGTTTTGAAGTGCATGGTAAATACATGTATGCCATCAACTAAGATAAAGCAACTTAAGGTAATGTATCTTTAATTTCCCTTTTAATTAAAATAACATTAATAGACCAGAAAATGCCAATTCTTAAAATGTTCCAGTACTGGAGTATTAATAAATATTCTGTTCATATGATTTTTATTTCCTATTTCAGAGGTTTATATAAGAAATATTATTTGGAAAACATAAGAAAAAGAATGTCCATACAGTGCAAAATTTGATTACACTGATAACTAAAAATTTTATTTTTCTCCTAAATATATAACCTTTCTGTTCTAAGTACAATGACTCTTAAAACAACTATTGTAAAAAGATAAGAGTAAAAACGAATCTTGATAGAAAAAATGTTTTACTTTTGAAACAATGTACAGTGGTGGATCCAGGAATTTCTTAACGGGGGGCGCAGAAGAAGGCAGGGGGCCCGGGGGCGGCACTGAAGCCCCAAGTGGGTCTAGGGCAAGGGGTCCGGAATGTGACAAATTCTTACAAGTATGAGAACTTTTTCCTTGATTTTGGAACAATGGACATAGAAATTTTATAAACAAAAAATAAAAGGGGAGGGCACACGCCCTGCGCGCCGGCCCTGGATCCGCCTTTGATGTAAATAAACAGAGTTTGAGAATAACTGGCAGAGCATTTGTGATACATGTTATTCATGTAATTCATTTGTACATACTTACATGTATACGTAATTTTTTTTCAACAAACGAATGTTCATTATTACGCCCACCTTTTTGTTTTTCTCTCAATTCTTTATTGTTGCTTTCTCCCTCTCTCTCTTTTTCCTTCTCTCCTTTCTCTTTTCTATATGAAAACAACTTTCTCACGTGTTTAAATGTGTACAGGTTTATGTGTGTGTCTTTATGTATAAAGTTTGATACCTCTATAAGCTATTTATACCCCCGCTTGAAAAGTATATGGTAATCGGTATGTCCGTCCGTCCATACATCCGTCCGTCCGCCTAGCTGTCCGTCCGTCTGTGAAAGTTTCATCAAATTTCATTCAGTGGTATGAGAGGAGACGGACGGACAGCTAAACGTACAGACATACCGATTACTATATATCCTCCCGTTTTTCAAGCGAGGGTATAAAAAACCTCGATCGCTGCCCTCGTACGTTTCCACTCGTAAGTTTACACGAAAATGGTGTTCAAATCAATTTCATAGTTGGCTTACTAGAAAAACAAAGAAAATGTAAATATAGACAAATAAATGGAAATGTAAATATAATGTGTTGTTTTTCCGAGGTTAAGTTAAAACTTCTTGGCTGCTGTCCGAGTAAGGGGCTTTAAAACCGTCCGGCCTTCAATTAGTTTCTGAAGTTTCCTATAGGTGGCTTGTCCATCAAACCACAGGAAATATCAAGGGAAAATGAAACTATTCCTTCTTCATACCTTTTTGATTCCCATATTTATGATAGGGAACTTAAACACACAAATTGGAAAAGAGTGAAATTTAATTAGACTTTCGCAGAATTTTTGTTACATTGTGCCATTTAACTGCAGAACTGTAGCTCTCTGCTTGAGAAAATTCGGACAGATAAAAAAGAGAGCTACAGATCCAAGCGTTGTAAAAACCTTCGATTTACGCCGACGTATTTTTGTCTCTACTTAAGGTATTTATTTTGTATAGTTTAAGCTTTCTCTAGCTTTTAGAATGGTATCCTATACTAATTCATATATTTAACTCTTATATTTGATATTTTGTTTACCTTTTATGGGTCCGAAACAGTGCTGTATATAATTTTGTAATGTCGGTTTAAAAGAGTTCCATTTCGACGTCCGTAACCACAAGCAGCCATTTGTTAGCGTTTGGAGGTAAGTAAATGATCAGGAATTGAAGTTGAATGTATGATTGATTATTAAATACCATTTAAAATTATTTTCAAAGCTGGGGATAGTATAAAATACACGGAAAAAATACCCATAGTGAGCGACAAAATATCGTCGGCGTAAATCACCGTGTATATCCCAACATGCGGGGTGTATACTATGTTGTGCGCGGGGTGTATGCTTCCGAAGCGAGAGAAAGGGGGTCAATGTAGGTTCTTTGTCCATTTTCTCAACTTACGGATATTTTTCGCCAGAAAGCATATGCCTACGGAAGAAAGCATTATCTAAGGAGTATATGGATACCTATGAATCCACTGGAAACCTTCTAGTTTTATCAAACACCTCAACACAATTCCGAGGATCGGAGCAAGATTGACGCTACACTGTGTTTATGATCAAATATCAAAAGAAAACTTTGCTTTATCATCACTTTTATCTCATTGTTAAATACATGTTTACTATGTAAACGTTTGTAAAAATTGTCTGATAATAAAACAGTTCGTATATAAAGATATTGACGAAAAATGTATGTTGTGTCCGGGGTGTATGCAACATGTTGTACGCGGGGTGTATACCCCTCTCTTTACTCTATAGTATCATTGTCTGAAATATCATTAAAAATTTCTTAACAATTGAATTTTGTAAAAGCTATATTTATTTTTTTAATTATCCACCAGTTTTGTAATAGCACAACTTCAGGTTCATTCGATTTACTGGGGGAAAAATTGATATACGTCCATCGCACTTTTGGCGTTGCATGCACATGGAAGTAAATGTACACGGTGCTTTGTTTAACTGTTTAATATGATAAACAACAATTCATTCCTTCGATTTAAAGACACCTCATTCAGATGTTTCCATAATAAATGCTTCACTCATGCATCATTTTGAACATTTAACATTTTCT
>NW_026925132.1:0-25516 GCF_032062105.1 Saccostrea cuccullata
AGTTTCTTGAACATTCCAGAGTGGTCAACTGTTGGTTTTTTTCTGAACATTCTTGAACTTTGTGCATGTCCAGAACTTTCCAGTAATATCATGTATTTACAATTTCTAGAATATTCTAGATTTATATTACTGTATAAATACCCTGTCAATTGATGCAGAGATAGAATTGTGTATAAGCATCATTGAGGTATTACTGGGATATAATTTCACTGGGACATTGTGTGCAGCAACGGACACTCTGATTTTATGATTTTTAGATTTTGCTAAGTTTGTATTTATGTTTCATATACTTATTATATATTACTATAAATAAATTATTGTTAAGTTTAAATTTTGTTATTGATCTTTGCTGGCATTTCGGGTAATTCTGACCCATAACAGAATAAAAAAATAATGAACTATTTTGGTGTTGAAATGATTTGTTATGCACCAAAAAATATCCATATTGATCTCAGCTTTGCCTTAGTCAAGAAGAATATTTTCACTTTTCTTGTGAATAACAAACCATATTCAACATCAAAAGAATCTAAAATTATGTAGTAATTTTGGTTACTGGAAAAAATCCTTTCACAAAAATATTGTTACCTAAAACATCTTGATTACATATATTTGATTTTCTTCACTTTACCACTGTTACATTCAGCCACAAAGATATCATCTCTGGCGTGTTCACATAAACCCCAAGGAAGCAGTAGGTCACAATACTTGATATCGCGATTACTTAACTTAGCGGAACTCTTTCGCGAAGGAGGTAGGAATCGTCCGTTGGGTGGGGGCAATGTGCTATTCAATACAATGCAAAGTCTATCATTGTAGCATTTATAAGGACAGATGAGTAAAAAATCCTGGTGGAATATCTCGCTAAACAATCGCTGAACCAGTCTAATATATTTTGAGAGGAGCCAATTCTAAATTGTCATATTTTTAACGATATTTTTAATTAAGCGGACTCTTCTCGTTAAATTTTCATTGAAAATTGTCACATTTTTAAGCAGATAAAATATTTTAAACTTTCCGTATTTGACGATCTACTATTTGAAGTTCAATATCTGGCAAAACATAGTGATTTCGGCATTAAATTGTCGAATCATTCGATTGTCACTACTGTAAACAATGTCATTTGCCCCCAGAAATGTAGACTTTTTTGACTTCCCCGAAAAAAAGCGGTAGTAAGTTAGATAACTGCGAGTTACTCATTGGTAGTCGCGATATTACGTATTTTTGTTGAAGGAACGTCCATCCTGATCTAGGATGTGGATACAGTGGTTGTTATAGTCTGCTGTCAAGATATGACTCTGGCTGTCTGTTGTGATGCCGACTGGATGAAATGATCTCTTGGTAGCAAAAGGATGACCAGTGTATCTAAATCGGAATTTCCCTGCCTGGTCAACCACTACTACTGCTTTGGCATCATAGTCAGACACACAGATATCCAGGTTTCTGTTCTCACTTATGTATTTAATAAAGAAACCAGATGAATACAGAGGTCTGCCTTTACTATCAAACTGAATGGTTTGCTTCTCTGTGGAGTCAGAGAAACGGACAACTTTCGATTGTTTGTTTTCATAACTGTCCATTGTAACCAGAAGCTCACCAGAGGAGGTACTACAGACATAGTAAGGTGTCTATCCCTGCAGTTTGATAACTTCCTGTATCCTTTCATTCGTCACTATGTTAACAGTTCGGGGTCAGTATAAACTAGATCCCCCACTCCTTGTCACTGCCATGTCAATTGACCGAGACTTGGTTTTGATTGACTTCCGTAGTTTGCCCTGGAGGTTGTAGAGTTTCATGATTTTGTCTTGTCCACTGGTCCAGATTTCTTCATCATCGATGCAGGTGACACTGTGTGGTGTTTTATACCCAGTGTCTATGGTGGTGATGAGCTCTGGTTCATCAAGCAGTGGTTTAAGTAGAGGACAGTATTCAGCTTCTTGTGTCTTCATTGTGTATCCATGTTCCTCTGTTGTAATGAATAATGCTGATAAAGAACCAAACATTTGATGGAGCTGTTCTGTGTTGATCTGAGGAAGAGAGAAATCTTGGAAGTGATACATTGATTTTAGGAGGTGGTCTTCTAAATCCAGCATTCCTGGATATGTATGTAAATATCAGAGATTCGTCATCGGAGCCCAGTATTTCCTTTAGGTAAGTAATGTTCTCTTCTAGCTCAGAAATCATTTGATTTATTTCATTTTCCTTCTCATCTAGAGCCTTCAGGACCCTAGTTTTTATCTGAGCAATATCACATTTTCTTTTTTTGACAATAATGTCTATTTCACTTTGCCATGCTTCACCTTGATTTGAAACAACAGTTGTCAGTTTCTCACAATGTTTTTCCAGATCAGCCTTTTCAGTCTTGATATTAAATGCAATTTCTGTATAAGTAGGGAATATAATTTTTTCTAGTTCTTTTAAATCCTGTCTTAAATGCTTTTGTCAGAGCTGAGGTTATGTAGAGTATCTGATAAATCGTGTCCTTTATGTTTACCAGAGGAGATACAGGTAGAACAGACAGGAATGTCACATTTCTCACAGTAAAGTTCACAATGTTTCTGGGTGTGGTTTGGACATTTTGGGTAGTTAACGTAATGAGTGGGTTTTCTGTGTTTGTATGGTACAACTTTGTGTCTTTTGGATGAATCAGAGAGATGCTCCCCTACACAGGCCTTACACAGGTTTATCTGACAAAGTTCACAATGACTCTGTAATGCAGCTTTTTGACGCAGGTCACAGAGGAGGAGAACTTGAGCTCTGCCCGAGGGTCCATCACTGGGGTTTTAGTAAGAAAAAAATCCGATGACCCTATAAAGTAAAAAAAGAGACATGGATCACTAACAACAGACATTTTACGCAATTTTTTTATAAACAAATCAATGTATGGGTTTTGTTTTGTTAGTGAAAATGTAAGACAGAGTCTGTTTAGAAATAACAGAAAGGATCTATTTGTAGTTTTAAAATGCCGAGTAAACTTTCTTCCTTGTCTTTAGTCTGAATGTTTATCTGGTAACCTGATCATGTGATTTAAATACCTGAGATATCTATATCAGCCGGTGTAAAGACGAATAACGACCCCATCGAATAATGACTGGGGTACACCCGTAAAAAAAAATTGTAAAAGAGCCCTAGGGGTCATTATTTTATATAATAGTCCTATGAAAAATTGACCCCAGTGAAAAATGACCCCATTTAAAGTGATATTAAATTTATAACAAGTGAAAGGAAAAAAATTGCTGTATATTTTAATTGTTCTACCTTTCTCTCTGCCGAAATATTGACAAATCAGTTTTAAGCAATTAATCAATCGATTAATCTTCATTTCTCTTTAAAGGGGCGAACCTAGAAAATCAAAGATGGTACATGTAAATGGATCGGATCAAAAGCACGCTGGAGATGAAATTAATGATTTATTTTTTTCTTTCCTGAGTTCCATTGATACGTTGTTTAAGAAAAAAAAATATTTGTGTGAAAAAGTAGAAATCTGTAGCAGACGAATTATTACATATATGTATCGGTGCATACAAAAAAGTAAATTATTCGAATTAAGATGTCATTCGGACGAGTGAGTAAAAATAGAAATGGATACAGGACGCCTCGATGCTGTATATGTTTATATGTTCCATTCTATATACAAGCAACTTCACTATATGATTAAAGATATTTGAAATTTTGCAAACACAAATTCGTTTTATACCCCCAAGAACATAACGTTAAATCAAAACCCCCAAAAAATGAAAAGCAATATATATATATATATAATTATATACCTTTAATAATACTGAAAGAGGATCTAGATAAAATATTGAAATGAAGTTAAGCCTTAACACATTACTATCATATCATAATTTACCATGATTAAAGCATACTTCAATTGTGATGGGGGTATGCATGTAAGTATTGTGGCAAAGTAACAGCTGAAAATTAGTAGAATAGTAGATTGTTTTAAGGCTATTATTAGTTCCTCCTTATTGAACAATAAAGGTAGGGTAGTTTTTTGTTGCTTTCGTTGATAATCGATTTCCTCCTAAATAAGTAAAGAGGTGGGGTGGGTATAACACCTAAAAATATGCTCTGTAAAGCTATGGGCTAGAGTAAAATACACATTCTAATGCAAAAACTATACATGTACAGTACCGACCAGACCCAACCTGACACAAAGCAGTCCCAGAGCAGTCCCGGGGACTGCTTTCTGGGACTGCTAAAGCAGTCCCACAGCGGAGCCCAGAGCAGTCCCACAGCGGTCCCAGAGCAGTCCCAGAGCAGTCCCACAGCGGTCCCAGCAGTCACAGCGGTCCCAGAGAGCAGTCCCAGCAGTCCCAGAAAGCAGTCCCATCAGTCCCAGGTTTATTAATTTAATGGGCGGAGCTAACTCAGAAATGAGATTTCCAATAAACAATGGAATTATAAAAGGCAGTAGAAATTGATTCTGGGTAGTATGCCAGGAATCCTTACATGTACACGAAGGTCATTTATGAACAGAACATGTACACGCATAAAAATTGAAATAATTATTAATGATATTTATTTGAGGAAGAAGGCTTTCACACTTATATGAACATATATGAATTACACTGAACATGAATATTTAATCACAATTCTTGGGTACATTAATACTTCTTCTGTGATTGATACTGGTTCCCATGTTTATTTTTTATACAGAAAATTAAAAGTGAATTAAATATTTTCCACCAGAAGAGCTTTAAATAGATCTTATCATTATATGGCAAATTTAGACTATCGGGTACTCTAAAGTTAGAGTTTTCTTAAGTATTGGGGCTTTTAAAAAAATCTTTGTTAATTTTGCCAAGTATTATTTTTCATTCATGGTTATTTTTACTGACATGTCAATTTAATTATCGTTAATGCTTAGTTCTATAAAACTCAGTTTTAAGTGTTTATTTGTAAATGTTAGAGTGTACATTTGTAACTCACCAGAATGGAAGCTTCAGATTATGTTCAAAATTAATTAATCCCGAAAGAAATTTGTACACATTTCATTTATCACATTGTTTTTGCAATAAATAAATTGAAATTAGGGTCATCGTTTACCAGTATGTTCAATGATGTGTAACTCTGATACAAATACCCAAATAACATGAATCGATTTTTCTGCCCGAAGGCCATTGAAACAATGGGTGTTGATACCATCTTATAAACATTTATCGGCCAGGTAAACACTAGCAAAACAAAAAAAGAAATAAATCACACTACCCGGTATTTTCATTTTAAAAAAAAAAATAAATATACATGTACTCTTTTAATTATTTGTTTATTAATTAAAAGCTCCGGTAATTCATTAATTCCCCAATGATTATTCACAAAGTTTATGTTACGATAGAATAGTAGCATAATTTTATTTCATGGTCATTTAATAAATTGTTGGGTTTTATTTGAGGGCTACATGGAATACTCTTTTTTGCGTCGTCCTTATAAAATGTGTAGCATTTTTAATTTAAAAAAATCTTATATCTAACTGTAATGACTGCTTTTAAATAGTAGCAATGCAAATTTTGAGAACATATTATACATGTTATAATTTAACATTAAATAATTAAAAAAAGGCCCACATGAAGCTATTTTTTTCTCAAAAACTTGTAGTTTATTTTTAGGGATAATTTTTTTTTATTATGAATTCCTTATTTATCAACTTTATTTTTTTAATTTATTCTAAACTACACATTACTTAATTGTGTAAGTATACAGTCCCTGAAAATATCAATTAAAGTAGGGGCCTACTGTGGTAAACCGGAAGCCGGGATTAGCCGTTTTCGGTTTTAATATTATGGTACTTATAACATTAGCAAGAACGTAAACAATGTCTACAGAAGTGTTGGAGGGGTGTATAAAGATGATTGAGGGTATTTTTGTGCAAGGATTGAGATTTATACAGTATGAAAACAAGCGCGAGGTCGAATGTAAGTCATTTGAGATATATTTTACCTAGGATGTTATATTGATTATATTATACGTTTTGATTATTTTGGTACCACTCCAATATTTCTGATGCCTATTTAAAGAAAACGTAGCAAATAATTTGCTCTTATCTTTTCGTTCTTTGTTTTTATTTGTGCACAATTGGTATGATATGCAGATGGGATTTTCATACTTTTGTTTTGACGGCAAATTTTCTGCATACGAATGAAGGTATGCAGTTATAATTAAAAAAATCAACACAGGCTACTAATGTTGTATATGAAATTTTAGACATAATTTTGCTTGCATGACATTGTATATCTTGCTTATAATCTTTTGTAAGTAGTAATAGGCAACCAGGAAAGTCGCATTGAGTAGTAGTGGACATGCCCCCACCCCTTGTATATAAAATATTCTGCATTAAATGTGAGAATAAAATTTATGTTTATGATTAGGAACGGGGTACAAATTTTGTTAAAATTGTTCTTGTAAAGAATATTTAACTTTTTAGCTGATTTATAAATATTTTTGTTGACATAAAAGGCTTTAGCTATTAAACTGTGATGGGGGTACCTGTATGTTTTACCCCATATCTCGGTGAAAAGACAGATGACCAATAAAATAATCATGCCTAAAAGATACTTCAAGCATGGTTGACACAAATAAAGACAAAAAAATCAGGGTAAACAAATTAATTATTCTAGTAGAGAGCTTTATTTGAGGTTTGAGCTCAGTTACTTTATTGGTAAAATGAGATTAATTCTTTAATATTTTCTTAGTTTCAACCAGTAATGTGTACCAGCCTGGAATTATTCATTATTATCCTTATACTTGTGATTTATGTTCAAAAGAATTTATTTGCCATGTGCTGACATAAAATATAGACCGTCTTTATAACAGTCGTGATTTTGTTTTTGGTACAAGAGGGTACATGAGTGTTTCACACCCTATGTCATTAAATATATAGATTATTATCTACCTTTTGTGCTTTTTAAGTAGATAAAGCATCGCTTAATGTAGATCAGGACAAAAATTGCACTGTTAACCAATTATTTCCACGAGTAGGGACCTACCTTAACTACAATAATCTCTACTTATTAAAAGAATGTAAGAAATCCTTGCTTATTAAACAGTTTAAACTCCCCTCTGCTGCAAGTAAACAAAACAACAGGGAGTCTGCAAATTCAGAATACACAAGGGGGCGGAGCTATCATGTCACTCAGAACCTTTTTTCACACATGAGTGAACAAAGAAGTCCCAGTAAGCAGTCCCAGGGGCAGCTGGGACTGCTGGGACTGCTTTTCATAGCAGTCCCAGAGCAGTCCCATAGCAGCCCCATAGCAGTCCAGAGCGGTCACAAAGCAGTCCCGGGGGCTGCTTTCTGGGACTGCTTTGGTGTCAGGTTGGGTCTGGTTGGTACTGTAGACATTACATTTTAATTTAACACACAGTATTCATTACATTTCTTAATTCTTGTTTGAATCCACCCTTTTACTCAGTTCTGAGTATTTTTTTCAGAAAATTTAATATGAAAATCAGAACAAACATTTTCATTTTTATAACGTCTTTTTTATACTGTTTCATAATATGAAAAGTTAATTGAAGACCATTTCTTTTTATGCCCCCGTAATCGAAGACTCCGGGTATTAGAAAGCGAAACTCCTTCACAAGTATCGTCATTACGTTGTGTAGAGAGTTTTGCAAATCAACCACACTCGTGTTATGTAAACAGTTTTTTTTGTAAATAGAGCACGAGCTCTATTATTGTTTGATGTTTACGATTTACCAGGAGCTTTTAATCGCCAAAGTCTGCTTACCACAACTGCATGGTCAGACAATATATTGTGTGTTTGTTTTGCTTTCTAACATGTCTACTTTGAATTTTCTGGATTGTAGCATTTATATCTTTCATTGACACATTTCTTAAGGATTAAGAATAAAATTAAAATATGTAACAGTGAAAGGATGTGTCAATCAAACCTGCCAAAAACTTTAAAGTTTTATTTACTTTCAAATGAAATAAGATTTTCATTTTTTTTTTTTTGTGTGAAATGCAATTAAAATATATAAGTCGTAATATTAATTGTAAACAAAATATATCAACCTCATTAAAGCTGATAATTTCTTTTTCTAAACAAATATATTGTTTAGGATTTTTTCCAATGAAAGGTAAACTTTGAATTTCATTTTCATTTTGCCAATGACATTCTTGTTATTGGGACTTAAGTCTATGCTAATCTTAACCCTAATACATGTAATACACAGGCGCAAAATAAAAAATATCCAGTAGCTATCTTTTTTGCTGCAAACATACTTTATAATCTCGACTGAGATAATGTGTGAAGAAAGTTAACTTGAACGAAATATATTTATCCTAAACAAATGTCTCCTTGTGATGCAATATACGCATGCAGATGTATGTGATATCTACTACATGTAGTGATTAACCTTTTCCGTCATAAAACCCTTTTTAAAAATCCTTTTAACTACAAATATTGCGCGACCAGTCGGGTTCTTAGCCGGTTTGTCTGAATATGATCGTTTATTTGAAATGTTGAATAATTCAATGATTAATCAATAAATATTGATAGGTGTGATTATTTAAATATGACTTTGTTAAACTTTGCTGGTCATCTCAAAGCACTTCGTAATACATTTTACACTGAATAGAAAAGAGTTGTTAGCAATTCTGTAAAGTTATAGGTACATGTAAATAGGAAAGTTAATAAGTAGCTAATAGATTTTTTACAATTTCAGTGTGAAGATAGTGATTATGTAACATGTTAACACTCGAAACTTCACGTGTACATCGTATTCAAAGAAGGAATTTTTATTTATTTATGAAACAAAGTGAGTGAATTGTGTCAGAGTGAATATAATGTCCCCGCCTACATTCTGAATTCAAAATAAAATTATGTGAGTTCGAAGAAGTAAAATGATATATGTGAAAATTAATAATAAATAATAAAAAAAAAATTCAGAAAACAAAAGAAATTATTTTTTGTCAAATGAAACTATATAATTTTTCAAATTGATAGTATATGGATGAAAAACAAATACGTCATTCGGAGTTTAAAACGCACGTTTACATTGACTTTTTATTAGGCAAAGGATATAGTCATATTTTTATTTCATTAACACTGTCGGATGTATATCAAATCTACAGATGAAAACAGAGTTTTATAATCATTATTGAATTGAATGATTTCCTTCACTCTAAATGTGTAGCAGCCGAAGTAATGTACAACTTTTAATTGTTTTCTATCTTTTCTAACGATATTCATTGTTTAAATGATAACTATGAGGTGACAAGAGGAGGTACAAAACATTAAATATAAAGAAAGCAAACCGATATCATTGTAAAAAAAAATTTGAAAACAAAAATTAGCAAAATGAGCAAAAGAAAAAAAAGTCATCAAAAAACAACAGAGGTGAAATCATAAACCCCATCTCACTAGACGCGTGCTCTTTGTCATGATTAAGTAAACAAAGAAATCCGCGTCTTAATTCTGTATAAAAAATGACTAAAATAATCTATATAATGTTATTCAACTTATAATTCGATCAATGTCTATGTTTCTTTTCAGTCTTTACTTTTTCACATGGTCAGTATAGTAGGTAAAATAAAATTCCAAATTATGTGTTGTATGTTACATAGAATGTCACCAATTTTCGGTTTTTGATTGCCATGAGATGAGGGTGCAAAGTTTTCAGATTTTGTCATTTCAATGAGACCATTCGTCGTCGTCATTCATCCAAAACATCACTTGAGGTAGGACATCTTTCGAATCTTAGAGCTAGGGCGCTGACAAGCCCCTAATGGGCTGGAGATTTATTCTACAAAGTCCCCTGACCTTAAAAGGCCTTAACCAATCAAATACAAAGGAGACTAACATAAAAAAGACCACCTTTCCTTACCCCACCCTCCTAATACAAAACGAGAAACCTACAACCCAAATAGACCAATCCAACCCTATACTAATAACAAGAGATAACAACCCAAGGGGCTTAACCAATCAAATGCAAAGAAGTTTAACCAATACAAAGGGGCTACTTACACGACCACCCTCTATGATCTAGCCCACCCAACAGAAATACATGACCCCATATGCTACATATACAAATACAAATACTTCTTCCTCGTGTGATGATCTTATCTTTTTTATACAAAGATGTGACACTAAAAAGATTAACAACAAGTTTTGGGAATTTCTTTGCTGTTGAAAAGCTTATTTCTAAATTATATATAAGATCACATTTATATATGTGGATCAGTAAACTATTCTAAACAAAAACATAATTAGTTGATGCGGGTGAACTGATTTATCGAATCATAAATCATATTTATGTTTAATGCCTAGGTTAGTATTCCTGTATGCTTTTAACTTTGTACAGTACTATTGCTAATTTTAAAAACATTATCTAAAATTTAATTTTAAACGGTATAAGCAGCAATTTTAAACGATATTTCAAGCTAAATAAAAACAATGTAGCAAAACTACAATATTGACCCCCCTTCCTTCTATAATTTTAAAGCTAAATTTTGATATACTTACACACCTTCCAAATATGTATTTGATCTCCGCCTCCTCATTTTAATTTAGTCTAGAATTTCATGTTCAGCATTTACTGAACAAAATCAACCCCTTTTTCTTTTCTATTTGAAATATTCCTAACCTTATCTTTATTTTCACATTATATTATGTTGACATTTAACTCCATGTATGATCGGCCACCAAAAAATGATTGTAGCAACACGGTGGTTATTTATTTATTTATTTATTATTTATTTTTTAAAAATATTTAGTAGATGTTCTACGTATGTCTGATCATGCAGAGGCCTGTACATGTTCTCTTATTAGAACAGAGATTTTGAGGCTGGAAGCACTTGGTGAAACATTAAGAATTTTAAAATTCTTACCACCAATGACTGATAAATAATAGTTAAATTTATTGAGATATAAATTAAAATTAAAACAGTAATTTTTTTCCAAGATGATACATAGGGTGTGACAATAACTCAGACCTATGACTTACTCTTAAACGGCCTTATTTATTTGTAAATTTTCTTTTGTTTTTTCACACAATTTCTCTCAAAATTATATATTAAAATTCAAGATTACTCCAACTTCCCCTTTAATATATGAAAATTCAAGGTTATATCAATTTCAATCCAATTTGTTTCATTTAAAACAACCTGTTTTTAACTATGTCTATATATTTAATTAGCCCCTTCACGATAACTGCGGTACTACACTTTTGCAGGGCAAAATAATAACGTTTGGCGGTGTTTTTGTTGATATATAATTAAATGACGTATTTTAAACAATTACTTTTACGTCAATTTCACCAAAATATATCATTTTGCCCTTCAAAAGAGCAGTACCGCAGTTTCCGTAAAAAATGACGTCATATCAACAGAGAAGACGCTGTCATATCGCCATGAAGAGAATCAACAGAGAAAATTACAGAAGAATTAAGATAAGTTCCTTAGCTAAGATTATAGGATTAGTCTTAGATATATTTGACAGGTGCGTCCTTTTCCATTTAAGACACACAAGTCCTGTAAGAGTGTAGGAGGACCACTCAAAAGTGTAACTGCCTACAACCCTGATGAAAAGGATCCAAATATAAGTTTAAGTCTTTATTCAGTGGCGTCTCTGCATGGAATGGCAATATTTAAAATCAAATGAACAATAATCAATTAAATTTACTTTAACAATACACAATCATTTACTCATTAAAACACTTTTGTAAAACTTCAACAGTATGTAGACAATGACAGAGATCGTTCGCGGTATAGGTACTTTGTCGCTGTGAACAAATATTCAATTAAAATAACAAAGTTTTAAATGAACAACTCATTCGTGTGACCTGTTACCTTACATAGAAATATTCATAATCGTGATCGCTTGTTATTTACTTACAAGAAATGGAAAACAACATGCCGAAATGTGTTTTGACAATTACTAAAAATAAATTAAACTTCTTTGACTAAAGAGTTCCGAAAAATAAACAAGGGCGCTAAATTCAAACATGATGTAAATTATTTGACAAGTTTCCGGAGATTTTTAAGTTAATCACGATAAAGCATTTAAACGACAGTAAAATATAAAAAGGTAAATAGGCGCATATAAAAATCACAAAGGTTAGACATTTCCTTAGCAAAAATAATTAAACTTTGAACTACATAATCAGACATTAGAATAATCATTTCACCTATCAATCGTTTTATACAAATTATAAAGTATTTAATATTAACCAATCTTAGCTCAAATTTAGAAAATAAGTTTTATAGAAATAAAAGAAATTAAAGATAGAAATCTAATAAAATGTGCTACATACCTACAACCCTAATGAAAAGGATTCAAATATAAGTTTAAGTCTTTATTCAGTGGCGTCTCTGCATGGAATGACCGAGAGTCGGACCACTTTCCATACGGAGACCCACACTGCATGTTGTAGATATTAGCCAATCAGAATTAAGAATTAAAAACTGAAATCTCCAAATAGTGTGAAAATTAACCATATAGGTAAAAAAAAAGTAGGTAATGCGCAAAAGTGAATGCGCACTCGGTTTCTTTGTCCTTAGCCGAGGACCAATTAAACAAAAAAGGTAGCCGAGAGGGTTACATGTAATTGCTAAATACTTATGTAAACAATTTAGACTGACCGCTAAAGCTCAAAAAGTACCGAAATAACACCTATGTTAAAAAGTCAATTTCCCTTCTTTTATGTAAGATTAAATTATTTACCTGTTGACCAGAGTCAATTAGCAAAAAGATTTTTGACAACAAAAGACTGAACACTGCAATCAAGCAAAACTTAGTACATCTGTTGACATGTAAAAACATTTAACAATTTCTTTTGTACCTGGTTAAGCTAACAAGTTTGTCTTCAAAATTCTTGACATTTTTATTCATTTTATTTTGTTGTAAAATAAAGCTATCTTTTGTAAATTATATGAAATAAAATAAAATTTCCAATCATTAATATAAAAAAAATTCATTTAAAAATTCATTTTTTAACAATATACAACATGACCAAAGTAGTCATAATGCATAATTTTATTGATAAATAGAAAGTACGTCAGAAAGACAATATAACTAAGCTTATATATTTCACGCACACTTTTTTGTTTATAGCTAGAAAACAAAAATACATATCTACCGGAAATGGCGAGAACAGGTTTGTCGTGCTAGAATGAATGGTCAATTCATTACCGAAACAAACCTGCTTGCATGGAGTTTGGGACTAGCTAATGATGAGAGTTCCCTTTCAAAATTACTGGCATTTTAGCCGACATCTTTTGACCTTTTGACATCTTTTAAAATTATAATTGTGTTATAGCACAAACCAAAATTTCTAAATTCAATTTGGCTTAACTCCTTCCTGGTCATTTCCTTTACTAAATTTTGATTTTTGTTCACATATACGCACACACAAATATATATTTATAAAAGTTACGGTAAACACGTTGATTTGTTTACGGAATTTGGGGGCGTGGCTCTAGCGAAGATCGACTGGTTTAAGATTTCGCGGTTCTGTAGGTTAAAATCGTACTGTGCATGTATATTGTCGTATTGGGTTGTATTAAGGGGTTTTTAAGTCATTCGAAGTTTCGCTGCTTTAAGTGCAACAGGTACCAGTACTAATGTCGATAGAGTTGTTCCATATTGATATTAGGGGGAGAAAAACTTGGTAACGAAACATTGATTTTAGGAGGGAAATTCTGAATTCAGCATTTCTGGGTTTATATGCAGAAGTGAGAAAGACATCCTTAGTGTCCAATAATTTCTTTAAGTCAGCTATACATTGCCTTAAGTTGAATTTCAAATTTCTGGGGGTTTTTTTGTTTTTTTTTTGACAATATTGTCAATTTCTCTGTGCCAGTCCTCTTCTTTGATGACAGCTGATGTCAATTTCTCGTAATGTTGTTCCCAGAATTCTTTTTTCTAAGTGTAGATTTGACGCTATCTTTTTATAAATTGGATAGATTTTTTTCTTTATTTCCTCCAAGTGTCTTTGCATCTCTTTCGTATGTGAGCCAAGCTTTTGCAAATCTGATGATATTTTATGCCCGTAATGTTTACGAGAAGAGATGTATACATGGATATCACTTTCCTCACAGTGAAGTTCACAATGTTTCTGGGTGTGGTTTGAACATTTTGGGTAGTTAGGAGTAAAAGTTTTGTGTTTGTATGGTACAACATTGTATCTTTTAGATGAATATGAGAGATGTTTTCCAACACAAATAATACAGAGGTTTACATGACAAAGTTCACAATGACTCTGTAATGCAGCTGTTTGACACAAGTCACAAAGAAGAATATCTTGGGCGCTGTATCGGGGGGGGGGGTCAATTGCCATATTTATCGCATGAATTAGATATTTTCAAATAATCAGATGACACAGTGAATGAAATTTAAAATAAATTAAAAGACAATATTTTTATTTAAAATGTCTTTACCTAAAGATTTTGAAGATTAGTAACCAATTTATTTTCAGGGCTTGATATAGTTTAAGATATGTAGGCCTGCTGAAAGATAAATGTAAAATAACTGCTCTTATATCTCTTTTCAAGTACATCAAGAAAACTGATGATATCTGGAATATTTTTAAACAAAGGTGAAATGTCTGGAATTGTACCAGTGAAGGCAAGAGTCATAAATAATTTAAGCCAATATTACATATCCATAAACTAATTCGAGCAACTTTTGCGACAGGGAATGTTTCTCTCTAGTTACATTATTTTCTATCTGTATCTGGAGATAATATCAAATATAATTAATTAATGATTATTTAAAATACAGAGTGTGCTATTATTCATGAAACAGATTTGTTTACTAAAAAACTTTTGTTTTTTGAAGCGTTTTGGGTTTAATCATAATCCTGCAATATTTTTTGTTTCAGAACTGCATGTTAAATACAAGAAAACAATTACTTTATTTTCCACATTTGCATATTGACGTTTTTGAATATCAATTCAAATGATTCCCCTAAATGTGCTTTTAAAACGAGTATTGTTTTTAGTACTTTACAAGCAAGGTTGTTCATGTAGCTAATAGTGCTAGTAGAATATTTTGTAACGAGTACATTGTATGTTATATTAAATTCTTTTAAACTACAGACTTTAGTGAACACACGTCTACAAGACTTGAACAGTTCTCTTGACTTTATTAGGATTATGCGTGAAAGAATGAGTAATGACCACTTTTGTTTTGAAAAAACCCCAGAATTATGAATATTTATACCTTGGTCAAGTTTTTAAAGAACCCATTCTACCAGAATATCATTTAATCAATGTCAAATTACTAATGTATGACTCTCTGTGTATTTATTTCTATCAGATTGAGGATATATCTAATAAACCTGTTCGTCACAAAAGTATTTTTAAAGCATAGTGACAGCAGTATTTTTAAAGCATTGTGACATTGTGACTAAGTATGTGGTTGTGTTCAAGATTTAAACAATTTTATCAAACATGTCTGTTTAAGGCGATCAAGATTAAAGTGTGTTGATGGTTGGTACAATGTATTTTAAAGATATTTTGAATGGTTGGATTTTGAATGGTTGGATTACGTAGCGCTTTAAATCAATTATATGTTCTGTATTGCACAATTTCGTAACACTGACTTGTGTTTACCCACCTTGGAATATAATCGGTAATTAGCACGTGTAGCAATGTTTGAATAAGCAACACCGTACAGTGATTACCTTAATTTGTGAAGCTTAATGTCATTTTACATTTAAAAATAAATATAGTTACCACCACCACCACCACCACCCCACCCCCCTTCTTGAAAAGCCAGAGGGTATATAGTGATTAGGATTTAATTCAATTTAATTTAATCAATATTTTTATTATGTAAGTTAGATTACATTATTGGATTGGACATCAAGCACGGCCTTTATAGGTCCTCTCCAAGGTCAAGGTTACAAATGTTAAGAATTGACAATGATTTACAATGATGAAAAAATTTCCTCATATGTCACATTAATTTCTTTTGTTATCTAAGGTAGGAAAAAAGAAATGAAAAAAAAACCAATCGAATTGAATTATACAGAAGCGTTATTACTAAGTATGTATACATGGTATACTCGCTATACAATAAAATTACAAAAAAAATAATAAAGTGCAAACAAACAGCAAATTAGAATAAGTAAACATCTAAAGTGCAAAGAACAAATATGTAAAAAAAAAAAAAAAAAAAAATACAAAACAGAAGGAAATAGTGACAATGAAAAATAAATAAATTTTGACCAAGCAATATCACTGAGTAAAAAAAAAATAAAAAAGTGCAAAGACAAATTTCCATGGAAAAATAGGTGTGTTCCCCGAATGGCTACTCGGAAAAAAACAACAAGTAATTATCACACTCAATTAAGGGGTCCTCTAAGGGGTACAGGTAGACTTACCTGTGTTTACCTGGATAAGCAATATTTAGTAATTCAGACATATTCATTCAATTATATTTTAATTCAGAGGGTTTTCTATTTTCCAAAATATACTGAATAAAAAAATATATAAATATAAGTAGATAAAATTAAGATTTAAGAAAAGTGAAATTTTTATTGTACCTTTAATATAATTTTTTTCCCCAAATTATTAATAGTATTGATTGAGAACTTAAAAATTATTATCCCTTTTTGTGCTAAATTTTCAAACTCTGTTAGATAGGTTAACACAAGTGTTTTTTTTTTTTTAAATAATATACCGGTAGATATAATACATTTTATGTATGATAAATAAAGTGTTTCTATAAAGTTTTGTTTAATTTATTTTATTTATCTATCATTTTGAATTATCAAAACATTCTATTAAATAATCATAAAATCCAGATGAAGTTTATGAACTTCTTCACCTTTCATAGCAATCCTTTAGTTGTAAAGAAATATACGGAGATGGACTAAATTATAAATTGTAAATATGTGTTAAATGATAGTGAAACAGTGTTATCTCATATATAATGTGAAAATGATGCTGCTAATCAATAGAACTTCAACATAATTTATAGTTTTAATATGATTTGTGCTTTTAAAATTATTTATTTAAAAAATATGTATACAAAATATTTATATAGTGTCAAATTAAAATAAAATGAGATGAATTTCCATTTTATTTGTTTCAGAATATGGTAGTATTCATACAGGTAAGTCTACCTGTACCCCTTAGAGGACCCCTTAATTGAGTGTGATAATTACTTGTTGTTTTATTCCAGTAGCCATTGGGGGAATAAACAAAAATACATATACATGGAACAGGGAAATGCTAAGACTAAAATAAATAGAAATATGAGAAATATCTTGGATTTATTTTATTTTTTTTATTTTGTTTTTCTAAATTACAAAATACTATCAAAAATCTTTTTTGAAAACTAATGTACCGTTGGACTGCTTCAAAACTGAACAGTTTATTTTATAAGGTAATTGCCTATCACCAAATTAGCAGAGTATTCAAATTTGATGAGGAGACATAATTTCTAATTCTATTAGACTCTGAAGACCCTTTTTCAAAAAGTGATAAGATGATCCATATGGAGATCCATTTTTCATTGACCGTATTTGTACGTGCGTCTGTACGCTTAGTGGTATCCATCTCTATCCGAACTCCTCTTATACCACTGAATGAAATTTAATAACATTTTCTCAAAATCTTTATAACACGTTACTATTGTGCACCTCCTATTTTACTTTTGGATGAGATACATATTATTTTATTTCCCCTGCAGCAAAACATGGATACACGTACGACTATTTTTTTGAAAAAACTCTTGACAGGTACCCAACTGTTATCCGTCTCTCCTATTACACAGAATAAAATTCAATGATGCTTTTGCACAGATTCTAAATTACACAATGCCATTAAGCACCTTGATCAACATTGCTGCCGGTCTCCAGATCAAAACATGGATATCGCCATATGAGAAGGTCATTTAGTGAGCTAATCTCACAGTACCCCTAATTTCATGGTTGTTTCACATTTAAGAATTAAACAAACGAAGAAATTTAAATTATATTTATGAATTGTGTGTATGTCATCCAAATAGAGCACTCCATGTGTATAATAATATTTTAATCATATTGGGATTCACATATTTGACCAATGAAATATCATTTTATCTTTTACAGAATTTTTAAATTGCATTATCCGTATTAAAATGTAAGTTAAACCCATTACATGATCAAAGGAATTTTGGTGCAATATGAAAAGAAATGATTGCCAACAATACACAATTGAACTAAATAATTTTCAAAGAGGATTTATCACTGCACTTGTGAAAAATGTTATCGTTGTTTTCTTTCAACGATATCAATATACATGTACTTATGATGAAGTATGTGCTTAAATATGGTTTTATTTTTAAAAAAATGAATAAGACATATTTTCCTTTTTGAAAAACATGTACGGAGAATATTTGAAAGTTTGATACGAACTTTATACATGTATTAAGTTCAATTTCATGAAAATTATTTTATGTAAGTTGCCGTCACGGTAGCTCAGTCGGTGGAGGGTTTGCTCCAAAATCTCAGTCCCGAAAGACCTAAGTTGAAAAGAAATAGGTAGCCACGAATGCATGTAGTTGAAAAAAAGGTATAAAATAGGTATCAGTGATATTTAGAAACGTGGGATAATTTGCAAAAAAGGTGAAGCCCGTTATGCATAATTATCCAAAGCGTAAATATCGTTGCATCCTTGGCCAACTCTTCTAGCTAAACAGTGATTCTTTATATTTCCGCTCTACATTGTTTTATGGTGAAATAAAATTGTAAATTTAGATTTTTAAAATGTAGACCAATTAATTTGAAAAGTACGAGACCTCCCATATCTAATGTCAATAGCCCCTACCCACTGACGTCAAACACAACCGCACACTTTTTATTAGACCTCCCCAGCGTCAGACACTAAGGCAGGAGCACAAGATATACATGTGTATTAGGCCTCCTTAGCTCCTGACCGATTCTTTAAAAAACATTACATTGTGGTACATGTAGAATGAAGAAGAAATTATCATTACTTATGTTTTACAAAATAGACATTCCAGATGCAGAATTTGATGACATTGATCCAGCTGGAATAGAGATGAAAGCTCAAAAAGTCAGGATTTTAGACAAATGTATGTTGACATCAATATCAAGAACTGTATATCTGAGAGAGTCAACAAATAACTCATCTTACTGGACTCAAGGGAAGGACGTGCTCGGAGCTCGCCGTCGTATTTCTAGAGGTATCCTCCAATTTGACCTCCTATTGTCGAGCTTTCATCTTAACTACAGTTGTCCTAAATATGCTTCTTCTTAGACTGATCTCTTAAAGTTCAAAATAATATAAGTATTACTTTGTTAGATTTGTGTGTCTTGGGCCAAAAAATTATACTGTTGACTTAGAAAAGTGTTTTAGGGGATGGGGATGAGATGAGAATGATATCTATATTGACCTTATATAATGTCAGGTACACATAAAAAAAGTAAACTTTACTTAAGAACTCCCTGTGTTAAAAGAAAATCATATTGAAAAAAGAGCAATATCAAGGGCAAATACATGTAATCATATTTTAAACTTTATACATTGTCGGAAATATTTAATCACATAAAGGTAATTATATCAAGAGCAGATAATCATAACTTAATGTAATGTAAGTAAACTCAGGTGACCTGTTGCTGTCTGAAACAGACAGCAATGGGTCACCTGAGTCGTGACCTGGGGGATGAGGGGTGGGGCAAAAAGCACTAATATTATTGCAATCTTTAAAATCCACCTCTTTACTCCTGGACATCAAGCTGTCAAATTATTGGCATGGTTGTAATTTTCTTACACATTAAGAAATTCATGGTCCCATAGTCAGGGGCACTGGTGCTAGGGCTGGGCTTAAACATAATGTAGTGAAATGCACAAATCTTTTGAAAATCTTTTCTGTTCCTGGGTATTTAGTAAACTAATTAAGTACATAGTTATGCTGAATAAGACTGGTTCTTCTAAACTTGTGAATTTCCAGGCTTCTGGGTCGGGGTTCTGGCGTTAGGGAGGGGCCCTATTGATTTTATAGTAAAAAATACATTAATTCTTTGAAAATCTGATTTTTGCTCCTCGGTATTAATCAAACATTTTATATTATGAGCAAGAGAGTCTATTCTTAAATTATGACTTTTATGGCCCCTGAGTTGGGGTTTCTGGTGTATGGGCAGGGCTCCATTGATTCTATAGTGAAAATACTTTTAATTTCTTTAAAAATCTTCTCCTCTGCTCCTCGGTATTAAACCAATATACTTTTTACATAACACTGTAACTATACACTGTAAATATGATAATGAAGATACCTTTGTGAATTTCAGGACACCTGGGTCAGGGGTTTTAGTGTTCGGACTGGGCCTTGATTATTTAATAAAAATGCATAAATTCTTTAAACATCTTTTCCTTTGTCCCTGGGTATTATGTCAAAGATCCAAGTACATAATTGTTATAAAGAAAGGTGCCTCTTCCAAAATCTTTAGTTTTCGGGCCCCTGTGTCAGGGGTTCAGTGGTGGGGGTATAGAGTTTAAGAATAAATTAATGCTTTGCAATTTGCTAATTGGTATTGATGAACCATTTATGATGAAATAAAATTAATAATCCTATTTCCAAAATTTTGAAATATGTTGCACCAGGGTCTGTGGTTCCTGTGGGATGGGTACACAACTGGTTATAAAGTGGAAATGCATTACTCTTTGTTACTTTGATCTACCTGTTGGTATTATAAAGTAACCAAACTAAGCATGCTAAGTGTATGTTATGATAAACAACTATGTTACTTTAAAAATTTAAAATTGTGAATGACATGGCCTCTGGTTCAAAACAAGAACCAAATTCAATTGTTTGAAAGTTGTCATATGATACTTATGACCTATAAGGCCCACATGCCTCTTGTTTTAATTTGTAGGACCAGCCTCTCAATTTCCTCGAGCTCTGCTCCGACCAGTCTGGATGAAGCCCTTGCTAGAGATCTAGGAATTATTCACGATAAGTTATTTATAGCACTAGAGTGCAGAGTTCAATGCACTGTTGTACATGTATGTTAAACACGATTAAGCCCTTAACATAAGCATTACATATTTACAAGGTATTGCCTCTCAACAATCACTTTATATGTCTTTCATTCGTCTGTCCACTGTTACTGCATTATTTCCGCAGGACAAAAATGTTTAAAGAAAAATATACTAATTGTGAGCAGAAATCACCGATTTTTACTTTAAAACGTAGGGAAAATTAATTTAAAAGATAAAATTTACTTAGTATTTACTTATTTTTTGTCTTATATAAAGCTACAAATATTTTTATCTATTACAATTGTGTAATGAACTGTAAATGACTATTTCTTTTTATTTCTAAGGGCAGGTCACTCTTACTGCATAAAACTACTCTATGTATAAATCTCTTTAGTATGCAGTGTTAATTAGGATCTTCCTTAATGTCAAATAAGAAAGCATGTTAAGAGCCCTAGGCCCCCAGCCTAGGGGTGGTGATGTACCAACTCAGAACACATCTGTAAACTAACCCGGACAACCTTAAACAGTTAAAGACACCAACAACACCTCCGTAAACTAACTACAAAAAATCAGAGTTAAATCATTTTCTTTCAAAAACACATAACTACCCGATCACATGAACATAACGTACATTTTCTATTTCCATCTGTTACTGCCGACTACGTCTGAGTCTACCCAACGACCCCAAAAACTGAGCTGTAAATGATAACATACACCCCTCAGTAAGCTGTAAATAATCATATACTCCTCAGACATCCCTCAAACTGAGCTGTAAATAAAAACTGTACGTTTGATGCATTCAATCTGTTAATTTAGTTTTCTGCAGTAGAAGAGAAGCTCACATCTCATCAGACACAGAAACTCGTTAAAACTCGCCTCACTAAAATCGTGCACTACAAAGAGACACAACTGCAGTACTTTGCATGTATCCTTTATGAATGAAGAGTGATATTAAGATTTGGGAACGTAAATGTTTTGTTTTAAGTTGAAGCAATGTTTTTTTTTAATTTGGCAACTTTTGTATATTTTTAATCATTGGCATGGATAGAGGCATTCAAAAGCTAGATTAAACATAAATCAAAGTGCTAACTCTGGTACGTAGATGTCTGCTGATTGACGGGAACGCAGTGATTGAGATAATACTCCAGGTGGCGCCACAACATAAACAAACAGTTCTCCCAGATGTCTGCAGCAAGTGAAGATATACAGACACTGAAGCAAACGGCAAACTCCCACATACAAGATTTACTCCTGAAAAAGTAATATTAAATGATCGACCAGGTAAAACTGAATGGACAGCTAGATAAAAATTCCAAATAATAAACGGAGAGGCCAAGGGGAAACAAAATGATTAAAAAGCTGTTTAGACATATCATTCTGCATTTAAAATTGGATCATTGGATCCCTCGCACTTTAACATTAGTTTATTCGCTTCGCCTGCAGCTCAGTTCAAAACATGATTCAGTCAGCCCTCTGTTAGAGCTCACTATTAAACATGCTTTAGTCACTCCTCTAAATCAGCAGACTTAAAACATTGATTCATCCCTTTCCAACAGCCCACATAAATTCCTCTCTTAAAGCCAAAGTTAAAAAGTATTTCAATGGCCTCTTTGTTATAGTCTACAGTAGAAATATAATAGGAGATCAGTGCTTTATAACATTGAATCATAATTGATATTAGCCAATGACAGTGAACATTTTTATCAGGAGATTTTAGTCCATATTTGAGTACAACTTCTTTTAAGATGGCACTATGTAGCAATGAAGAGCACTGCCAAATGAAAGGAAGATACTATGAGATAGTTTGAGTATCTAAAAAATAATATACTGTCTCCCATTTAAATATTATGGTTAAGTACATGTGTTGCTCTGAGAGACACAACCTTTAAATATCAGATCATAAAAGTAAAAAAAAGGTACACATTTGCACAATGTAATAGAGAATCTGTGAAAGTATTTAATTTATTCGGTAATATAGGACAAGTTGTGGATAAGAGATGGATGGACAGACACTCCCATCACCATACCCCCCCCCCCCCCTGCATTTCAAGCTGGGTTATAAAAATACTGTAAATGTTCCATACTTAAATCATTATATAACTGTGACGAATTTGGATGAAATCATTGTTTGTTTAGGCATACTGTAAGTCCAGAACCTACAACAGCTTTGTGGAGGCCCTCATAAGGAGAGGAAGAAGACTATTGAGGCTCAACACGGGGAGATAATAATATGCATATTTAAAAGACACAGGAAGGTTTCTTTAGTGAATTGATTGATTTAAAACATGCATTAAGAGAATTATTCTACATCAAAGAAGGATTTTGATAATATTAAGTTCTTCTAGCAGTGGAGCAATTAAGCTGATATCGCATGGAACTTTACCTATAGATATCTGTTGAATCATTAAGACTATGTATCAAAGATGAACGTGATTTAAATTGAGATGAAAACATCTAACATCCACAATTGAAAGTTTATTTTAATCTGATTTCTAGCTTAAAGGTCACTAAAGTGAACTCGGTTGATTTATTGCTACATGTATCTGTTGTTTTTTCGTGCATTGCGTGCCATCATTAAACCAATTTCTATGGGTACACTTGTTTTGATTTTCAGGGTCCCTGCCTCCATTGTCCCGAGGACTGGGGCTAAAAAAAACAAGAATTAATGCTATCTTTCAAAATCTCCTTTTTAACCCCTGGAATCAAACAGTCAAACTATTGAAATGAATATAATAACTTATTAATAAGCATTGATTCCTCTAACCATATTGTTAAATTTATGGCACCAGGGTCAGAGGTTTTAGTGCTAGGGCGGGGATATATAGATAATATTGTGAAAATGCATTATTTCCTTGAAAATCATCTTTTCCAGTCCTGGGCATTAAACAAACAAACAATGTTAAGTTATCATTAGCAAGGTTGACTCCGCCAATTATGAATTTCAAGGTCCTAGGGTCATGGGTTTTGGTGTTAGGCTCTATTGATTATATAGTAAAAATGTATTCTATCATTTAAAACTTTCTCTGCTCCCAAACAAATTAAGTACCTGGTATATTGTTATAATTACATGTAACAAGAGTCTTCAATATTTATGAATTTCATGAACTCCGGCTCAGGGGTTCTGGTATAAATTTATTCTATCGATTATAAAGCGAAAAATCGTTAACACTCTGAAACTATGAAACAAACTTACTGCATATACAGTTAGAATAAAGAAGGGTTCTTCTTTTACAAAAGTGTGAATTTCATAACTCATTGGTCAGGGTTCTGGTGTTAGAACGGGGTCCTATTGATTACCGGTATGTAGTGAAAATGCATTTATTTTTTTAAATATGTTTTCGTTTGTTCCTGGGTTTACGGTAGATAAATTACCAATAAAGCTTTCATTAGCAAGAGCCCTGCTTCTATTGTGAATTTCAAGGCCCCAGGGTCAGATTCTGTTATAAAGGCGAGATAAAGGCGAGATTCTGTTGATTATATAGGGAAAATACATTAATTCATCGAAACTCTTTGGCCCTGCTCCTGGGTATTTAACATATTAACTACATACATAGTTCTTATAAGGAAGGGTGCTTCTTCTGAAACTGAATGTCATGACCTCGGGCATCTTCGCTAGCCAAGGGTTTCCGATCCGATACCTACTCTACAACCCTTGGCAGATATGGCTGAAAATTTTAGAACTCGCGCAAACGAATTTGATTGGCTGCGAAGTCCGAGTCTACGCAAGGTTTCTACTAATCGACGATTTTCAGCTAAATTAAAGTCTGAACTAGTGTTTTATGCAAAATTAAAGTATTATTTACAAGGGATGAAAGTTAGGACGTTGTCTATGCTTAAAAAACAAGGGATTAATTAATTTGAATTTTTTTTCTTTTAATTATATATGTTTTCAAGAATTATTGAAAGGACCACATAAGTCCGTATTCCGCATTTTAGGTGCATCAATTTAAGCCAATCAAATGTCACGGCTCATTGATGATAATTGATACGGCAACAAGTAGAAAATAGTGTCAAAATCTTGACTAAAAATCCACGAAGAACGATATTTTCTACCACTTTTGAGGTGTGCCCACAGCCCACATCTGTATGAAGTTGTTTGGATATATTCCACATGGAGGTCGCCATATTGTTTCAAACGTCATATTGATCTACGTACGTTACAACTATTTTCATTGGACAAATATTAAAGAGCTTCAAGGGACTTAACTCAATTACGGCGATAGGCGGCGCAATCAAAGTTCCCGTTTGGTAGGACTAAATCTGCCAAGGGTTGTAGAGTAGGTATCGGATCGGAAACCCTTGGCTAGCGAAGATGGACCTCGGGGTTAGGTGTCCTTTTGTAAGATCGGTGCTCTATAAATTATCTGGTGAAAATGCATTCATTCTTTGAAAATCTTCTCATCTGTTCCTTGGTATTTGGCAGATGATCATGAACTACTCATATAGCTTTGATGACCAAGTGTCTCTATTCTCTTCCAGAATATTATTGTGATTTTCGAACTCCATGGCCCAAGTGTCAGGGGTTCTAGTGATTATATAATGAAAATACATTACTTCTTTGTAAATCTCTGCTCCTGG
>NW_026925133.1:0-25479 GCF_032062105.1 Saccostrea cuccullata
CTAATTTTTAAAAGTAAGGGTCATGGTTTGCTTTTTTTAAAGTAGGTCAATCTCAAAGGTCAAGGTCAAAGGGTCAAAGTTCTTGGTATCAAATGAAGGGACTTTTCACAAGGATTACATATATGAAGTATGAAAGCCCTATCCCTTACCGTTCAAAAGTTATGGCCAAGGTTAAAGTTTTTTACAAGTACGGAAATCTACAAGGTCAAGCTCAAAGGGTCAAGGTTGTTGGTATCCAGTGAAAGGTCTTTCAACAAACATTACATATGTAAAGTATAAATGTCCTGGTGTCTATTGTTCAAAAGATATAGCGAAAGTAAAATTTTGAAATTTTCATGTAAAAGTAGGTCAAACTCCAAGGTCAAGGTCAAAAGGTCAAATTTGGTGGTACCCAAAGAAAGGTCTTGTCACAAGCAATATACATGTGAAATATGAAAGTCATAGCTCCACTAAATCAAAAGTTATGGACAAGGTTTAAGTTTTTGCGGACAAACAGACAAACAGAGAGACAGAGAGACAGACAGACAGACAGAGAGACAGACAGACACGACAAAAACTATATACCCCCGAAACTTCGTTTACGGGGGCATAAAAAACATACAGACAGAGTGAACGTAAAGTACACATACATGGAAATAATTCTATACATCAATTTTATTTTTTCTTAACAATATTGCTTCATTCAAAAATTTACCCAAATTTAAGAGATCTTTAATATTATTTGAACTTAACAGCTGAATTAATTTAAAGACACTAGGCCTAGTATAATAATACTTTTTCAAAATTTCTTTCTTATATCAATATATAATGGACATTTCAAAATAAAATGGAATTCATCTTCTATATCATGGAGATTACAACATGTACATAATCTATTATTCTTAGGTACGTTATGGTGTCGACCTGTTTCAATATTTAACGTGTGATTCGATAACCTGAATTTTGTTAGTAGTTGTCTTAATTTTTTGTCAATAGGTTTTGTTAAATACCATTGCAAACAGAAATTGTCAATTAAATGTTGATACAAATTACACTTTGAAGAGTTTGATATATTTTCTATTATAGCTTGCTTAGAAACATCTAGCAGTCGTTGTTTTATAATGAGATAAGATCTATTGTTTAAATCATCTTCTGTTCAAAGTTGACCTAGACCTAAAAGGGACAATTCTTTTTTTAATTTGTAAAATCCATTTGTCATTATGTAATACCATGCTTTCATAACAAGACTTAAGAATGCAATTTTCAGTTGTTCTCAATTTGATCCAACATTTAAATATTCTTAATTTCATTGTAACTGCTAATGGAAAACGCCCGAGCTCTGAATATATCAAACTGTTTGAGGTTTTCTTCCCCACACCTAGAGTATTTTTACAGAAATTTAAATGTACCTTTTCTACGTCAGAACATCTATGAAAACCCCATATCTCAGTTCCATAAAGTAATACGCTACATACATATGTATCAAAAATTGAACATAGAGTTTCTACATTAAATTCATACCTCTTTAATTTACTTGAAATAGCAAAAATAGCTTTTCTTCCTTGTTCAGCAGCATGCTTCTGTGTTTTTAAAAATTTCCCATCAAAGTTAAATAAAATACCTAGATATTTGAATTCATTCACAATTTCTAATTCAGCATTATTATAGAACCAGGATTCGTTATTGCGTAATTTACCACCATTTCTAAAGACAACAATCTTTGTTTTTGTTACATTAACAGAAAGGCTCCATTCTCAGTATAATTGTACAGAGTGTTTAACATTTTTTGTAAGCCTTCTGGAGATTCAGCAAAAATAACCATGTCGTCTGCATACATAAGTATGAATAAATTTAACATCTGTAAATCAATATATAGACAGTTATCTGATATAAAAACCAACCTCGAAATCATTTACATATAGTGAAAATAATATTGGTGATAATGTTTCCCCTTGCATTAAACCTATATCATTGTGGAAGTAATCACTGAGAAAACCATTGTATTTAACACAACTTTTAACATTATTGTATAGGGATTTGATTATGTTTAACATTTTACCTTGAATGCCTAAATGAAATAATTTTTGCCATAATTTTATCCTATCAACAGAATCAAATGCTTTTTGAAAGTCGACAAAACAGCAATATAATCTTTTCTTAGTAGAAAGGTACTTATTTATAAGCGATTGCAGAACAAATATAGCATCAGTTGTTGACATTCCTTTACGAAACCCAAATTGTGCATCCGTCAATATATCATAGGAGTGCTCCCAGAAATCAAAGATGATGAGAATGATGACATGGAAGAGGAGGAAGGCAGTGAGGAAGAGGAAGAAGATATGGAAGATGATGACGAGGAGGTTAACATAAATGTCGGTGTGACAAAATGTGTTAACTTTCAGAATGTACAACCAGGTCTTAATGCTCAGCTAGTTTGTCAAAAATGTGTAAAATAATGTTATTAAAGCATAAATGACCCCTTCCTTTAAACATTGTTTAACATGTTTTTTTTTTTAATTCTGCAGCTGAAAGCTATTTCTGTTCCTGTAAAATCAAGTAGAGCATCCTCACGAAAATCATCAGTGAGTAACGAAGCTTCACAAAAACAGTCTGAAGGCAAACAGAGAGCGGGGCTCAAACAGTTAAACAAGGACAGAAAAAAGGATTTTAAAAAGATGAAGAAACAGAGAAAAAGAGCAGGTCAGGGAATGTACATTTACAATATTGCTTTAATTTGTTGAAATTCAATTTAATCAGTAGATGTAGTGAATACATTTTTACAGGTGTTACTTTATGTGTATATTTATGAGTGTTGTTTAGGATTTCAGACTTCAATTTGATTATCAAGTGAGATATGAATTAATTAAACAAGTGTAACTTTTATATCTGCATGTAATACTTCTCTATGTACCTGCATGATCTGCATACAAATACAAATTTTTCATTGTTTCATACAATGTTTTAGACTTGAGATTAATTGGTTTATTCATTACTTTTCAGATAAAGTTGCTGGGGAATTGTCAGATGCCTTTACATCAGCTTTCAGTGGACAGAATGATGAGAATTATGATCTCAATGTTATGACTGAATAAAAATTGTATATAATTATTTTAAAAAGAGACTTTGTGTATATTTAATGTTCTCACATACATGTGCATGAGTTAGAAAAACATCACTTGTTCAGATTGTTCTTGATTTCTACAAGTACAGAGGTAGCAATATGGTTATTGCTGAGATGACTGATTGATTGTAGCCTAGTTTTATGTCCAAACGAGAATTTTTCACTAATGTAAAGACGTCACCATACACTGGTGAAGGGTTTATAATTTAAACCTTTACTCTGCACTCGATGTCATTGAGCATTGAGATTTCTTTATCCTGCCAATGAAAGATCTGTCACTTGCATTTCAATTTGCCGAGTGCTTGGTGAAGGAACGGTTAATTGCTACTTAATGTTTAGCTCTACTGGTTGCGATGATTACTTTCATGTAAAATTGAAGCTTTTGTGAAATCCGATTAAAACTGTACTCCTAGAGTTTTGGTCTAATTTCAATATAATTTTGCACACAAGATTGAGATGATTAAACCGAGATACATGATCTAATTGATCTAAGCCTTCGTAACGGATTGGAGTAGGCTGTGACGTCACAGCTAGTTATCGCCCGTGTTTATTTTACTCCATTACGAGTACACGGAATGAATTCTATCGAAAACAAGATGCCGCGGGCCTTAAAAGTCATCATGTAACAACTTTTCAACAAACTTATATGGTTTTTGTCTTAAAACAAGATGCCATGAAATTCACAATTTTGGAAAGAGGACCATTACCCATTTTACGCAGGATGCTATAACATTGTATAAGTTTGATTACTTTTAATACTTAAAGGGAGAGCAGGGGAATAAAAATGCATTTCCATTAAGCAGTCATAATCAGATCTTTTGTGATTATTTACATAGTATAAAACTTAATATAAAACCCAGGAGCAGAGGAGAAGATTTTCAAACAATCATGCATTTTCACTACATATAATCAGTAGGTCCCCGCTCTAACACAGGAACTCCTGATCCAGAAATTAACAGTTTTGGAAGAGGGAGCCTTCCTCATTATAACTATGTAATCCATTGGTCATTTATATAAAACCCAGGAGCAGAGAAGATTTTCAAACAATTCGTGCATTTTTACTTTATAATCATTGGAGCTCAGTCATTACACCAGAACCCCATGCCCAGTGGCCATGGAATTCACAAATCCTTCTTCATTTTAGCTAAATACCACAGGCCTTCAGATCGCTTTGATCTTACCGACATGAAAAAGTTTTTTTTAATACATGTCGGTAAGATCAAAGCGATCTGAAGGCCTTTGCTATGTACATATAGTTCATTTTTTAAATAGACAGTAGCCGAGGAGAGAGGAGGTTTTCAAACAATTCATATATTTTTCACTCCATATATTATCATTAGATCTCCGGTCCCACGTGGCGCAGCGGTTAGAGCGTCTGCTTTAGAGTGGCTGAGTAAGGAGTTCAACTTTGATGGTTCGAATCCCAATGTTGCAAATGGATAAAACGTACGCTCAACTAGGACCGTTTTATCCTTCTGCGGGTGGTATTACAAAAAATGGCGACTGCGCGTAAGAAGAAGGTATGGTTTTAGCTTTAATTGCGCCCTAAAAATGAAATGACATCAAAAGATTTTGAAACTGGCTTAAATATTAGTTAAATATATGACTGTGATAAATCAGAAAAGAATATGGCATGAAGGTTTACCATTCTGCAAAAATGACGTCATTAATGTGAAGCATTTCTCTATTTTCAACAGAAAAAGCCTCAAAATGGCACATTTCAAGGGTGATTTCCCTTTAGAAAACAGTGTCCACAGCCGTCGCCCACGTTAATTTTTTGATATTTTGTGCAAAATTCAATAACAAATCACATATCTCAAGATCTTTGTGGGCGATGCCTGTGGACAATGTTATCTGAAAGAAAATTCCATTGAAAATGGGTGTCTTCTGCCACTTTTTCAGAAAATACGGGAAAATACACTTGTTTATGACGTCATAATTAGCATTTAAAAACACTTGTGAGAAAAATGACTTGTATGATTTTTCTGCATTGAATTTCAATTATTTAAAAAGCATGAGTTTTCAACTTAATCACCAGTTTCAATTTTTAGAAAATCACAGGGCAAAATTTGTATGGAAACCATACCTTCTTCTTTAAGCGCGCACGTTCACTGAAATATGTATTTGTATAAAACATTCAATATAATATAATAAATATTGCATGTAGTTGTGTGTAACATTGAAAATTTTCACCCCTCAAAAACCAATGTCAACCTCGGCTGCGCCTCGGTAAACAATAGTTTTCTTGGGATGAAAATTTTCAATGATACACTCAACTACATGCAATATTTATGTAATATTTTGTCGTACAAGCAATCAAAGGTTTCATTCATTTAAAGGCAGTGTTATTTACAAAATACTCCATAATATAATAGGGAGATCTTTGTCTCGGTTTTTTTTTTTGCGCTTATTTAGCCCCTGACACAATTAGCCGAATTTAAAACCGGACAAATTCAAAGAAAAAAGTATATTTTCAAAACAGAATATTGCCTGGGTGACTTTAAATGGCCATGGGGTAGTGTGAAAGGACAAAAGGGGACAAAAATACAGTTAAATACAAAAAGTTACAGCAATGCAAAAGAAAGTCGCAGGCCAATTAATTCTACAAAATGGGAGGCGGAATCGCAATTTCACTGTAAATTTAAAGTCAAGAGATCTGTGACTTTCACTTTCTTTAAACTGATATGAAATATGTAAGGAATAACAATCTAGTTTTTTTTTTAATTTCATGATATGATCAATCGAGTGGCTTGCGTGATAATTTGAGTAATGTTATGCATAAATTATCACGCAAGCCAATCAGTTAAACATCGTTATGAAATCAAAAAAAAAACTGACAGTTACTTCTTATATATCTACATGCTATTAATTCCGCAAATCCACGTGCTACAAACCCCGCTTTAATATGTCTCTATTTGTCCCGCCCCGCACGTGATTCTTTTAACTGCGCCTAACGATGAATCAGTAATTTATTTAGAAATAAAGTACATTTATTTAAGTATTGTAATTTTATCTCGGATAAAGCTATTGGGAATGTAAATATATGGAGATAACGAACAGTATTCAAGCTAAAATGTCTATTAAACAATACAAAATAGGAGCAGGACAAACACTGACCTCTAAGACATCAGAGGTAGGATCAGGCACCATATGAAGCTGCGTAACTTCATGTAAATATGATTGAACCCTTGCAGGCCTTCCAATCACGAAATGAACACCGTACCACTAGGCTACCGTTGACCTTACCACTGATGACTAAGGAAAGCCAGTATATATTCACAGTCAAAAAACAGAAAGACCAGAAGTCTCTGTCGAGACTGAAGCTCTAGTGGTTTGTACTTATAATATGTATAACACAGGGAGGAAAAAGTAGCAGTTGGAACTTGAAACAGCAATAAATAGAACAATGATACTTGATTAAATCTCTTTTTGTGCTATGACTGCAATAAGACTACAACTGAAGGAGTAGCTTTAAATAAATTTTACAGAATTTTAAATTTTAGTTACTGTGGCAACATTATTCATCAAAATCGAAAACCAAAAATGACAACCATGTATCTCAGTCTACTTGCATACCACATTATATTTAATCAGACGAAAACTGCAAGAGGAGTAACATTTTGAAAGTTTCCACAAAAACCTATTTTTATTAACCATGGCAACATCGTTTAACAAAATCAAAATCTGATACGTGGGATTATATATCTTAGAGAAGTCTACTTGTGTGCCAAGTTATGTTGAAATCAGAAAAAAACTATAAGAGGAGTAGCATTTTAAAAGTATTACACAGGAAATTTTATTTTTAGTAGCCACGGCAACACCGTATAACGAAATCAAAAACTGAGACCTGGAATTTCGTATCTTAATGTAGTGTACTTGTGTGCCAAGTTTTATTGAAATCAGACCAAAACTGTAGGAGGAGTAGCATTTTGAAAGTATTACACAGGAAATTCTATTTTTACTAAGTAAAGGTAACATCGTGCATCGAAATCAAAAACCGATACAAAGAATTATATACAGAATTATGGATCTTAGTGTATTCTTCTTGTGTGCCAAGTTAAATTGAAATCAGACCAAAACTGTAAAAGGAGTACATGTAGCATTTTGAAAAAAAAATTGTTTACAGACAGACAGTTACACCGACGGACACACAGACAGCTAGAAGGACGTAATACATATTACTATCGCATAATCTATTCTCTTCTGACCAGTAAAGTTAAAATGAAGATTACATTCATTAAATTTTTATTTTACTTATTTTTTGCAGCAAAACCAAAGGTTGCATTTTCAGCAACACTGACAAGGGAGACACACTTCGGGTACCACGAAGCTGTTAAGTATGATCGAGTCCTGACCAACATAGGAGGTGCTTATCATCCCTGGACTGGACACTTCACTGTCCCAATGGATGTCCAGCAGGCACACAACGTTGTTTAAACGTTGAATATTAGTTGAAATTGGGTTTAGACGTTGATCCCAGCAGGCACACAACATTGAATAAACTTTGAATCAACGTTGTTTTTCTATGTTGATTCAACATTGATTTTATGTTAGATTTTGAAAATTTGTATCAACGTCGAAGTCTTAACATTGAACCAACATTGATAATCAACGTTGATTATATGTTGAAAAACAATTGATTCAACATTTATTCAATTATTTATTTTGGAAAGGGGGGTGTCATATAGTAATTATATACATGTACTTACTTAAAATTTTAACCGTTTCATTGCACGGTTGGTAAGATGCCTTCATAATTTTTGAAGGGATAGCGACCCTCTGATAAGACAGATAGCGTTCAAAGTACAAAATAGTAATACTACTCAAAGTTTTCTTAATCAGTTTCCTGAGACCTCTGAGTACTCAATCTGATGAGATCAAACATCTGATGGAAACATTACTTTCTATTTCTTTTGCTAATTTCTTTGCAATTGTTTTATTATATTTAACAACAAAACATTTAAATCCAACATCAAATGCCTTATAAATTAAATGAAGGATATGGAAATAACGAACAGTATTCAATCTCAACGTCAATTAAACAAATATACAAAATAAGAGCAGAGCAAACACGGACCTCTGAAACATCAGAGGTGGGATCAGGTGCCATGGAGGAGTGAGCATCCCCTGCCGACCGGTCACACCCGCCGTGTGCTCGTTGTCATAATCAGGAAATAACGGAAAAAAACCGTGGTCAATTCAGTGTATAAATAATGGACTAACAATTGGTATGAAAAACGTCAGTCAGCATTTCATTCAATGATAAATTGTATTTGCTGACAAGGTCATTGTATCGACCATAGAATTTACGAAATGATGACTTTAAACGAGACTGCTGTTATTCTTGTTTCATCATTTTTAATAATTTACTTCGTTTAAGAAATTCTCCATCCGTAGAGCATGCTCGTGCGTATTGTATCAACTGAGATATATATAAACTCCATGTGCAGGTGAAGAAGGTACATTCATATTGCTGCATAAGTAAGGGAAGTTGACGATAGAAGAGTTAAAGTCATCACGTTTATCATATAGCTTGGTTGTTAGATTACCATTTTTGTCTTTTTCAAGTAAAATATCCAAGTATGAAGCAGAAGTGTCGGACTCTGTGGTATCTTTTATCTCAAGCTCACCAGGATATATCGTGTCGACGTAGGAATGGAAATTATCATTATTAATTGACAATACGTCGTCGATATATCTAAATGTCGAGTTGAAGGCCACAGCAAGTGTTTTATTCTTTTCACGCAAAAGATTTTGCCTAAATTCTGCTTCATATGAATATAAAAATAAGTCTGCTAATAACGGAGCGCAATTTGTACCCATGGGAATTCCAATAGATTGTTGGAATACCTGGTCTCCAAAAACCACATAGATATTGTCAATCAGAAACTCAAGCATCTTCTTGATGTCAACTTCAGAGTACTTATGTGTGCAATCAGAATCTGTTTTAACAAAATAATTTTTCAAATGACCAATGACGAGGTAAGTAAACTTACGAGTTCCATTTTTGTTGAAGAAGCAGCTGTCAATGATATCAAAAAGCCTGGATTTTAATTTGTCGTGCGGAATTGTTGTGTATAAAGTTGAAAAGTCGTAAGTTTTTATGCTGTTGATTTTTGTAAAGTCTTGTGATTTCAAATTGTCCAAAAGTTCTTTAGAATTTTTAAGTATCCACATCTGATTTACACCACTTCTTGAATATATAGTTGTACAGTACTCTTGAAGTTTTTCCTTCACTACTGTCAATATTTTAGTGAGAAGTAACGAAAGAGGCTTTGTTGAACATTTACTGGAACCTGCAATGTATCTTTGTTTGTAAGGATTCTTATGAAGTTTCGGAATCCAATATATATAAGGTAGTTCAAATTCATTTTGGCTCTGTGGAATATTAAAAGTATTCAAAACTGACAGGTGATTTTGAAGAATTTCTTCCTTAGAAAGAGTAGAATATGTATAAGTAGGATTACCACTTGTAGAATTAAATCCAAGTTCTTCTAGAATGCAATTTATATAATGAGCCTTACAAACGAAGACAATGTTGTTACCTGCTTTGTCGGCAGGAACCAGTACGTACTGATCGTGTAATCTATCTAATTCTTTTTTCACTTCTGGTTTATTGAACACAGAAGGATAGATGGTTTTCATTTTGCCCCTCAATCTTTTAATACGTGACTTTAACATGGATCTGATACATTTAATCCATTCTGACAAGGTGTCAATGTCTTCTTTTTCATATCTAGCCCATCGTCTGGCGTAATTTTCAACAGAATCCATAATATTTATGAAATTCCGACGCCAGTTGAAGGATCGGGGTTCCCTATATTTAGGACCTTTTAAAATAAGTGATCTAAGGTCCTCATTACGAACTTTTTTTACGTCACCAGTAATAACGTGTCCAGCAGGACTATAGTTTAAGGGCGAAGAAGAACATGAACACGAAAGGGGATTATTTTTCAGAAAGTCGATATCCAGGCCATGTAAAGTATTTTTATAATTGAAAAGTTTGGAAGCAATGGTCGATGTATATTTGTAGGAAATACAAGGCGTAGTCTTTAACTTGAAATATGGTGGAATACAAGACTGGACCCTTTTGTGATTAAGAATATTACTAATATTAACCGCGTCAATTCCTTTATTGGCATATTGAAGTTTAAGGAAAAGACGGATTGTTTTAGCTGCATTTTCTTCCGTGAAACGTGCGGGTTTAAAAAGCCTATGATGTGCAATATCCATAATTACAGAACCGAGCCTATATTCAGGTGTCGAGGAATCTAAACTTGGATGTTCCTTGGTCTTTTCAAGAAGACTATTTAAAAGTTTCAAAGGGACAGAGTAAAGTTTGGTTCGAATATGATGTAGACCTAACTGTTGATTTACATAAGGTAGTAATGAATCAAAAGAGACGTCGTGTATTGCAGGTTTATTGTACGAACGATGTCCATGACTACGCTTACGTCTCTGAGTATTGTTAAAAAGTCCCATCACATTTACATTATTACACTGCGGGCTTGTTATAAGTTGTATCTTTTTAAGTACTATTTTAAAAATGGTTTAATATTTCAAGTACTTAATGCAGTATTTTAATTAGAATGATTTTTTTTTCACATGAAGAAATATTTAGAAGAAAGATAACTCCTCATCACAGATATTTTTTTCTTACAACCACATACAATTGCAACATTGTGATTTTCTGACTTAGGAAACATCGCTCCATGATGTTTTCTAACATGATTTAAATAGGTATAATAGTAAGTTTTATTTTCATATGCACCTCATATATTATAATTAATGTTGTGGTAATAAATCGTTGCTCTTTCTATTCCCTGTGTTCAATTTTTTCATTTCATGATCTGCACATTAAAATCATTTCTGAAAAAATAAGCAGCGCTTTATATTTCAAACTTTTTGCCATGTGGTTCTAATGTTATTGTTGTTTATGAAAATCAATATTACAAATTTAAAACTTTCTAAGGTGAAATTTATAGCAGAGGGTTGGGACCCCTTAAATGAAAACATACGGTATATCACTATATGAAAAATATATATATATATATATATTTAACAGTAAGTGTTTAATTTCCTATCAATATTTAATTGTGTTACAATAATTTTCACCAAGACACATTTTATAAATTAATCATGTTACAAAACCCGAGCATTTACAAACTTTTTGTATTAATTCACACGTGGTCATGAAATAGTCCAGAACAAATCTTATACGGTACAACTTTTGATGCACCAGATATGCATTTCGACAAATTATGTCTAAGATACTAGTACTCTGACATGCCAAAATGATTTCTTTAAAGAGTTTTGTTTTGTTTTTTTAATTAAATCTTGGTGTTGAGTCCTGAGGGTTGTGTTATGCTGTGTTTTTGAATATTTTCCGGATGTCCTACTGCGTATCCTCTTAATTTGAATACGCAAATTCGTAGTGAATTCATATTTATCATTGAATGTGTAAAATTCCAATATTTTCAATCCTTGTTAGTTATAATAGTTAGTAATGATATACGGTAGTGCGGCTTTGTCAAGTCCGACTTCGTTATGGTCCGACTGTGTTATAGTCCGACACTATCATAGTCCAAATTATCTATCAGCGAAAAATAGGATTGGCCCGCTCAGCGAAGATCCGACGTTGAATCAATGTTGGCAATTCAACTCAATTTGAATTCAATGTTCATTCAACGTTAAATTTTCAACGTTGAATCAATATTGTATCTAGATTTATCAACGTCTAAACCCAATTTCAACTAATATTCAACGTTTAAACAACGTTGTGTGCCTGCTGGGATAAATCTAGATACAATATTGATTCAACGTTGACTTTTCAACGTTGAAAATTTAATGTTGAAACAACATTGAATTTAAATTGAGTTGAATTGCCAACATTGATTCAACGTCGGATCTTCGCTGAGCGGGCCAATCCTATTTTTCGCTGATAGATAATTTGGACTATGATAGTGTCGGACTATAACACAGTCGGACCATAACGAAGTCGGACTTGACAAAGCCGCACTACCGTATATCATTACTAACTATTATAACTAACAAGGATTGAAAATATTAGAATTTTACACATTCAATGATAAATATGAATTCACTACGAATTTGCGTATTCAAATTAAGAGCATACGCAGTAGGACATCCGGAAAATATTCAAAAAGACAGCATAACACAATCGTCAGGACTCAACTCCAAGATTTAATAATAAAAAAAAAATACTCTTTAAAGAAAACATTTTGGCATGTCAGAGTACTAGTATCATTGAAGAGACATAATTTGTCGAAATGCATATCTGGTGCATCAAAAGTTGTACCGTATAAGATTTGTTCTGGACTATTTCATGACCACGTGTGAATTTATACAAAAAGTTTGTAAATGCTCGGGTTTTGTAACATGATTAATTTATAAAATGTGTCTTGGTGAAAATTATTGTAACACAATTAAATATTGATAGGAAATTAAACACTTACTGTTAAAAAATATATATATATATATTTTTCATATAGTGATATACCGTATGTTTTCATTTAAGGGGTCCCAACCCTCTGCTATAAATTTCACCTTAGAAAGTTTTAAATTTGTATATTGATTTTCATAAACAACAATAACATTAGAACCACATGGCAAAAAGTTTGAAATATAAAGCGCTGCTTATTTTTTCAGAAATGATTTTTATGTGCAGATCATGAAATGAAGAAATTGAACACAGAGAATAGAAAGAATAACGATTTATTACCACAACATTAAATATAATATATGAGGTGCATTTGAAAATAAAACTTACTATTATACCTATTTAAATCACGTTAGAAAACATCATGGAGAGATGTTTCCTAAGTCAGAAAATCACAATGTTGTATGTGGTTGTAAGAAAAAAATATATCTGTGATGAGGAGTTATCTTTCTTCTAAATATTTCTTCATGTGAAAAAAAATCCTTCTAATTAAAATACTGCATTAAGTACTTGAAATATTAAACCATTTTTAAAATAGTACTTAAAAAGATACAACTTATTCAATTTATAAGGCATTTGATGTTGGATTTAAATGTTTTGTTGTTAAATATAATAAAACAATTGCAAAGAAATTAGCAAAAGAAATAGAAAGTAATGTTTCCATCAGATGTTTGATCTCATCAGATTGAGTACTCAGAGGTCTCAGGAAACTGATTAAGAAAACTTTGAGTAGTATTACTATTTAGTACTTTGAAAGTTATTTGTCTTATCAGAGAGTCGCTATCCCTTCTACAAATACGAAGGCATCTTAGCAACCCTGCAATGAAACGGTTAAAATTTTAAGTTAGTATATTACTATATGACACCCCCCTTTCCAAAATAAATAATTGAATAAATGTTGAATCAACTGTTTTTCAACATATAATCAATGTTGATTTTCAATGTTGATTCAATGTTAAGACTTCAACGTTGATACAAATTTTCAAAATCTAACATAAAATCAATGTTGAATCAACATAGAAAAACAACGTTGATTCAAAGTTTATTCAATGTTGTGTGCCTGCTGGGTGGTGTCTATCTCATTTCGAGTACTGCAATGAGTGAAGTTAATCAGTCTGCATATGTAATAAAAATGGAAAGGTTATGTCAACCTTACATTCCTCTGTTAGAATATGCCCTCAGAGCTCTCAAACGCTTGATTTAATTTTGAGCAAAAAATGATCGAGTGTTGGTTTGGGGAAGGAATCATCAACAAATATTGAATGACAACTCTTTTTTCAACGTTTTTACTGGTGTATTACTAAATTAATGTGTTCTAATTGGCAGAACAAAAATAGTGTTCTTTTATCATAATTGTTTTTTTTTATTTTGAATGCCTCGCTGTACAAAACAAATGAGTTCTCGAATAATCATTTAGGCATTTCTGTGAACATAAATTTTTAGAAGGGTCAACATTTGAATATTTGTATGTAAAGTGTTTGAATATTAAGACTTTTATTACGAGTGAATGTTTGTGTTCTTTCATGCAACAAACCGGTACAATTTCTGATTAATAATCATTACAAATGTAGAATATATCAGCGACTTTGATTTAAAATCTATTTTATATGTTAGCAGATGTATAAAATATATAATTTGTTAATTATACATTGAATCAAAGTATTATGAAATTTTTTGAAAAAGCCTGTGAATATGCTTTATATTCATATTAAAAAGAGTTTATATAGAACATTGTCAGAAATGTCGACAAATTATACAATTTTACAGAACTGATAGCAGTTCCTATTCCCTGACAAAAGTATGGATTCAATGTGTTTTGAACTGTTGAATAGTTCATGGACATGAAAAGTAAAAAAAAAATGCAATCCAAAATATTTTTTATTCAAATCAATATCTTTAAATGACAAATATCAAAGACATGAATAGGGCTGTGATTTTATAAGAATAATCGGCTGAACCTCTGATGTACAGTTTCAAAATACAAAGTACTATATTTCTTATGTTACAAAATGAGACATAGCTAAAAAGAGACTCGTGTCGGAAATTTGCAAATTCAGTTTTGTTGTTGAAATTACCACAAGAGCTGGACAATGTTTTTTTTCTGCTTAAACAACTAAAAAAAATCCAAAATAATCCCGTCAGGGATCAATAAATTTACAAAACATCGAATCTTTCTATACCTTTATGATTCACCATCCTTCATTCGGTTTAATTTCATTAAAAATATAAATCTGTTTGTAGTTTTGACTCTGTAGTATTTTGAATTTCATAATAGAGCACCCATCTACTATTTTTTGATTTATTGGGTTGCTATTTTTTTTAATAGGCTCCCTTGTGAAAAAAAAAGCACGTTCAATTTCTACGATATACAGTCTAAATTAATTAATTACGTATAATTGTTATTTTGCGCCAAGTTGGCATTATTTCAGATATATTTCGGCGGTAAAGCGATAGGAAAACGCTGAATCAGCGTGTATCTGATGACAAAAGGTTCACTGTTGACTCCATCTGTAGCATCCGACAAATTTATACATGTGCCTACACTCTGTAACCCTATACACTACTTTGTTTGTATACTGTCACCGTGCATTATATAGATATTTCAGAACATGGTACGTCCTTACGAGTTTACTTGATCAAGCAGAAAACTTATAAATTTATATATCTGACCTATCTAATACAAAGTAAGAGTTTTTATCAAAAATTTTATGAGCTTTTTAAATATTAATCTTTAAAATACTTTTTAAATGTGAATGAAAAATTAACATTATCTAAAAAATAAATGAATACTTACAATTTTTGTTACGGGTATCTGTAAAATAGTTTTTCAGGCTTGGTTAATGCTAAAACCCATGAAACCATTCCATTTCGTCAATCTCCCAAGTTTATAATCGTAATCCTTGAATTTAAAAAAAATATTTTTTTTTTAAATTTCTTATGCACTTTAAATTTACGTTGGGAAAGCCAATATTAAAGTTATAATTACCAACTTTAAAGTTGGAAAAGCCAAGATTAAAGTTGGAAAAGCCAAGATTAAAGTTGGAATTACGAACTTTAAAGTTGGAAAAACCAAGATTAAAGTTGGAAAAGCCAAGATTAAAGTTGGAAATACCAACTTTAAATTTGGAAAAACTAAGATTAAAGTTGGAATCAACAACTTTAAAGTTGGAATTGCCAACTTTAAAGTTGGAAAAGCCAAGATTTAAGTTGGAAAAGCCAAGATTAAAGTTGAAAAAGCTAAGATAAAAGTTGGAATTACCAACATTAAAGTTGGAAATACCAACTTTAAAGTTGGAAAAGCCAAGATTAAAGTTAGAATTTCCAACTTTAAAGTTGGAATTACCAACTTAGAAAAAATATTGCGTGGCACTAATACGCTTCCGTACTGATTATAAGTTTCCGGATATACAGCATAGCTATAACACTCAAATAAATGTACAATCACTCCAGATTAGATAAAAAAGAACAAGAAGTGTTTGTGAAACACTGATGCCCCCATTTGGCAAGATAGCAAATATTAAACTTTTCTGAATTGCAAATTTAATATATTGGTACAAAAAGTAGGGTATTCTCACTGGAAATACAATTGTGAAATATAAAAGTAGGCCAAGGTTAAAGTTTTTTCATAAGTACGGAAATCTTCAAGGTCAAGGTTATTGGTATCCAATGAAAGGTCTTGCAACAAAAAATACATATGTAAAGCATGGAAACCCTAGCCCTTACAGTTCAGAAGTTATGGTCATGTTTAAAAATTTTTCAAAAGGGTCAAACTCCAAGGTCAAATCTATTGCTATCAAATGAAGGGTCTTGTCACAAGGATTATTATATGCAAAGAATGAAAGCACTAGGCCAAACCCTTTAAAAGTAAAGTCAAGTTTTGCTTTTTAAAAGTAGGTCAAACTCCAAGGTCAAGGACAAAGAGTCCAAATTCTTGGTATCCAATGAAGGTTCTTCTCGCAAATATTAAATAATAAGAGTTTGAGAGAACTGGCCTTTACCGTTCAAAAGTTATGGCCAAGGTTAAAGATTTTTCATAAGTACAAAAATCTTCAAGGTGAAAAGGTCAAGGTAATTGTTGTACAATGAAAGAACTTGCCACATAGAATAAGTATGAAAAGTATGGAAGCCCTAAACCTAACCGTTCAGAAATTATGGCCAGGGTTATTTTTTTTAAAGTAGATCAATCTCCAAGGTCAAGGTCAAACTCAAAGGTCAAAGGTCTTGCTATCAAATGAAGTTCTTGTCACAATGATTAAATACGCAAAGTATTAAAGCACTAGCCGTAACCCTTTAAAAGTAAAAGTCAAGGTTTGCTTTTTCAAAAGTAGTTCAAATTCCAAAGTCAGGATCAAAGGGTAAAAGTTCTTGGCATCCAATAAAGAGTCGTTTTACAAGGATTACATATGTGAAGTATGAAAGACATAAACCCTACCGTTCAAAGGTTATGGCCAATGTTAAAGTTTTTCCCAAGTACGGATATCTCCAAGGTCAAAAAGTCAAAAAGGTTATTGGTGTCCAATGAAAGGTCAAAAGGCCAAATTTGGTGCTACACATAGCAAAGTCTTGTCACATGGAATACGCATGTGAAATATGAAAGGCATTGCTCCACTAAATCAAAAGTTATGGGCAAAGTTAAAGTTTTCGCAGACAAGCAGACAAACATACAGAGAGACAGACAGATAGACAGAGAGACAGCTAGACATACGAGCGGACCCGACAAAAAAACTGTATACTCCTGAAACTTCGTTTACGGGACCGTAAAATTCCTAACGCAATAGAATACATTTGCCAAAATGCTTGACATAAAATTTCTTATCGAGATAAAGATTCTGTATTTCATATAAATTCACCAAGTCGATAAAATCTTTGTCTGGTAAACAGGACGTTAACACTAAATACGGGTATTTTCAAATACACATTCCACATGTTCCAACAAATACAGTTAGTATCGATCCTATAACTGATAACACAAAAAGCCATACTCTTTTCGAATAGTTTGGTGAAAGGGACTATTGAATGTTGAGCTGCATTGTGAAATATTTTTTTTTAATGTGTTTACAAACATGCAACCAAAAGAAGAGGAAAATTTTGTTGTTTTTATCCAAGCCCTTCGATATGCAAATAAAGGACTTCAACAATATGTCAATATCTGCCTTGAAGACATCTATAATGGTATCAGTCGGGAAATATCAAAGATTAGCCAACAGTGCACCAATTACTGCAACAAAAAGGAAAACCAGTGGTGTGTTTACTGTACAAAATGGAAAGTAGAAATTGAGAAATATGTCCGTTTATCTCCGTTTAAGAAAAGGATCCGATGGCAAGACATTGACTTTGGAATATTAGCAGGAAATGATCAAGATCTAGCTAAACGAGAATTATTCAGCGTTTTTGTGAGACGGCATTCAAGTACACCGGTCGAGTTTGATATTCAAGCAATGTTGTCTTTGTTTCAAAACTGTGTCTATTTTGATATTGGTAAAAACAAATCACTAATAGATTCCGTTCGGAACACACGAAACAAACATTACGCTCACACAGTTTCTTTTAATATCAGTAACGAGTGTTTAAAGGGCACAATAGATAAACTTGTTCAAATGTTTCAACATCAATCACTTAGGAATTATGAAATTGCAAAATCTACAATTTCATTGCTGAAAAAACTTAGGAAGAGAAAACTTCAATATGTTGAAAACGATACCAATGTATTCTGCAGACATTTAGTACAATTCAGCAATAACACAGCGATCTCTCCAAGAGAAATAGACGTGTACCTGTCAGCGGGCAGTACAGGAAGAAGAAAGAAAAAGGGAATTTGGAATCTTTGTAAACATATCTTTCCTGTTGTTATCCTCGTCTTAGTATCCTTATACATGTACTTTGTAAAGGAGGAGAAGGGCAGTTTTCCAAAAGGTTAGTAAAAGATGAACAGGGTTCGCAAAAGAAATTTGTCCTCCATATCCCTTTATTCACATGCTTTATCTTAGGACCGCCATTTAAAGACATTCAGTCACAGTTCAGTATGATTAGTCAGACGTATATGTATGCTACACAGCACTCGTTAGCAAACAAAACCAGACACAGAAATATTGTGTTTCTAATGCAAGGATAAGATGTACAACAAGCATTTAACTTACAGCAGTAACACAGGACAGAGCAGTATACAAACAATAAGCAAATGTACGTAACTGCAACTGAATGTAAACAAAGGTAAATAATGTAAGTTAACCATCACCATACTGATAACCATGGCAATAAACGACTCTTCTCACACAAAACTGTATTTCCTGTACTTAGTACATGTATTTAAAAATTAATTAAATTTTCACAGAATCAAGAAGACAATATTACTAAGTGATAATATCAGTTACATTAGTTTTGACCGTTTTATATTAGAGTCAAGTCAAGGTAGTGTCAAGGTCAGGTCAAGATCATTAACGTTTCCCTGAACATTATGAATAAAAATGACTGCATCCAATCATGCGATTTGGTCTTCTAATTCAAAAGATTAAAATTAAATGTTTTTCCTTTTGCCTATAAGAACTCTAAGATGATACTACCAAATTGACACAAAAAGTTTACCAAAAATGGATTTTGCTTATCCGAATTTCTCTCTGTTTCTTAAATTTTTACGATATTTAAGTTATTTTTATATGCGCCCTATATTTATTTTTTTTATTTCCACATATGGTAAAGAAGTCATATAGAGATACAAATGATACAAAAACAAACGTTTTGACCGTTTATCATTGTTACTAAGAGAGTAAAACACTTTCAATGGATTTTGGCTCATCTCTGTACTTAGATTGAAAAATTCTTCAAGTCTTTGAGTGTGTGAAATTTTTAACTAAATTCGTTGTTCTATAATAATTTTGAGAGATAAAAAAGAAGATATATTCATACGCCACCGTTCCGTAAAAAGTATAGTCCCTGCTAGTTTTGGAATACAATTTACCATTTCTACTGTAAATCCCTTTTTATGCACGAGAACTTTATTTCCGTGTAATTACGCGAGATAATGCGTTCGCGAAAATATAATTCTCGTGTACAAAAGTATTCCATACGATTATATAGAGGAATAACAACTATTCGTGAAAATTATGTCTCGCTTACAAAGAGTCAATGACAATCTCGTGAAAATAAGGTGTCGCTAAAATTTAGCGATCCACAGTATTTAAAGTTGTACAATTGTGATGAGAAAAGAAAATTATGGTCTTTTAAATCTGCTTCCCCTTAATATATAAGACATATAAGCAAATATACATTGAATATTTCATCTACTCAAAAACCAGAGAAGAATACTACCTTAAAACTGTCATAAATTTGCGATAAGAAATTCTTACACAAAACTAGTAAACTAATTGTTCAGAGAACAATGAGACGTCTTTCCACCTTTATAAGTGTTTCCGTGTCCTTTGGGTTGGAAAAAAAATGATTTCCAAATAAAATGTGTCCCCAGCCGGATTCGAACCCGGGAGCTTCAGATTGACAGGCACATGGATTTAAACAAAAATAGACACACGTGCGTTTTTAAATAGTACAGAAACACGTGTATTTATTTGTTTGTGATGGAACATAGAGAGGAATAATGAATAGTTTTGAGAAGACACGATTGGTGTATAATGAAAATGCCGATTTCCTGTTAAAAAAATCATTTGAGTTTGTTTATAGTTTGAATAGATTGAGTTAGTCATACAGAGCTTATTATACATTCGAACTTCCATGTCGGCACTGTGTTTACAATTTATGAAAATATAGGCGCGTTCGTTTTGACAGATATGGTGTAATCATAGGTAAGATTAAATAATCATCTCTATTTGGATTGAATTAATAGTTATCAGCGTAAATTAAACTTGAAACATGCATTTCATAAGGAAAACTGTGTCACTGAGAACGTGGAAATTTATTTGATAGGAAAATTCGCTATTTTCCAGATTCATTCGATTAATATTAAATCTAAATAAATTTGAAATAAATTTGAGTTAGGATCAAGGTCAAAGGTCAAAGTCAAATGTCAGGGTCATTTTAACCCCCCCCCCCCAAAAAAAAAAACCGTATAAAAGTAATTTTAATACTTTCCCGATGACCTTGACCTTTGACCTTGACCTTTCCTCAAGCTCAAAGGTTGAAAGATCTCATGCATTGTCCACATGTATTTACGCTTTGTCGTTAAGAAGTTTTCAGTTCTTCGTAAACATGAGAAACTGTCAGGGTCAAAAACTGCTTAAAATGCGTTACGAATTCTTCGCACTTATAGAATGAAAAGTGTACTAAATCAGTCGCAGACATTGTTGAAGGTTTCGTACCTCTACGGTTTACGGTTTCGGAGGAGTAGCGATAACAAGGGTTTACACTGAAAGGGGCACTAACTTTTAGGGGGGTCAATCTTAGGGGACAAGACTGAAATCTTTAAAATGGTTTTAAGAGTACAAATTAAAGATGCAAAGATATTTAGAGTTTGGTGAAGAACAAAAGAGTTATAAAAAGAGCTTAATTTTTCATATTTTCAATGACCTTGACCTTTGACCTTGACCTTAATTTTAAAGACAAAGGTCAATGAATCTTTTGCAGTTGGTCCCATGTCTCTACGACTTGTCATTTAAGAAAAGATCTTGATAATCGTAAACATGGCAAACATTCAGGGGCAATAATTCATTGTAGGGTTGGACGAATCCTTTCGCAATGAATAGATTCAAGAGTGTACTAAATTAGTCGTAGACATTGTTGAAGGTTTTGTATCTCTACGGTTTACGGTTTCGGAGGAGTAGCGATAACAATGGTTTTTCACACAAAGGGAGAGAACTCTGAAAGGGGTCATAGGTCATATACGTTGGGTTGTTTTTCGAAATAACTTTTGATGTCGAGTATCATGAACTACAAAGTTTTTCGATAAGTCTTTCGGATCAAAAGTCCGTAGCAGAAAAATAATAAAAAAAACTAGGAGACTTATTGTTCACAGAACAATAAGAGGTCTTTCCACCTTTTGAATTTCAATTTTATTTAATATTTATCTATTTAAAATTAAATTTCATAAAAGAGAAACAAGGAATGGTTTAAAAGAAGAAAAAAAAAATGAAAATTCTTTTAGGTGACCTTGACCTTTGACCTTCAAGTCATATTCAAGGTCAAAGGTCAAGGGTCACATTGTAATTAACCCCATGTCTCTATGACTTATAGTTTTAAAGTTATAAGGTTTAATAGTAAGCACAGAAGCATTTAAGGGCAGTAAATCATTCAAGGAGTCACCAGATCCTTTTGCACTTGAACATTAAAGTTTTGCCTAAAGTCCCATAAGACATTAGCGAAGGTTTCATGTCTTTGCGGTTTACAGTTTTGGAGCAATAGCAATAAAAATGTTTTTTGCACAAGGGGCAATAACTTTTAATAGGGTCAATCTTAAGGGACAAGAATGAAATCTTTGACACAGTTTTAAGAGTACAAATTAATGATGCATAGACATTAAGCATATGTTTAAAGACAAAAGAGATATAAAAAGAGATAAATTTCTCAGTTTTGGAATGACCTTGACCTTTGACCTTTACATGAATTTTAAGCTCAAAGGTCAATAAATCTTATGCAGTTAATCCCATGTCTCTACACCTTCTCGTTTTAAAAATTTTTAATTATTAGTAAAATTCAAAGACTTTCAGGGGCAATAACTCATTGAAGAAGTCACCGAAGACTTTCGCAATGAATAGATTCCAGAATCCTCTCAATTAGTCGAAGACTTTAGTGAAGGTTTCATATTAAGACCCTTAAGACGTAAGTCAGGGTTTCATGTGTCTACGATGTATGGTTTCGAAGGAGTAGTGATAACAAGGTTTTTTGCACAAAGGGCAATAACTTTTAATGGGGTCAATCTGAAGGGACAAGTATGAAATCTTTGAAATAGTTTTAAGAGTATATATTAAAGATGCAAAGACAGATTGTATATGTTAAAAGACAAGAGAGATATAAAAAATGCTTAATTTCTCATTTTTGGAATGACCTTGACCTTTGACCTTTGCATAAATTTTAAGATCAAAGGTCAATGAATCTTATGCAGTTGGTCCCATGTCTCTAAGACTTCTTCTTTTGAAAATTTTTAATTATTTGTAAAATTCAAAAAGTTTCAGGGGCTATAACTCATTGAAGGGGTTTACGAATCCTTTCGCAATGAATAGTTTGAAAGGTCCTCCCAAGTAGTCGTAGACATTGGTGAAGGTTTCATGCCTCTATGGTTTACGGTTTTGGAGGAGTAGCGATAACAAGCATTTCTTGCGTAAAGGGCAATAACTTCGAAAGGGGTCAAAGATCGAATATGGGGGGTCATTTTTCGGAATAACTTTTAATATCCAGTATCATGAACTATAAAGATTTTCGATAAGTCTTGCGGTTTCAAAACATCTCCAGAAATAAAATAATAATAAACACTAGGAGACTTATTGTTCACAGAACAATAAGAGGTCTTTCCACCTTCTTTGAATTTCAAATTTTTATATTTGACTCCTAAGAATCAATTTCCATGAAAAAGAAACGAGAATTGTTTTAAAGCAAAGAAAAAATGAAAATTAAAATAAAATTTTTTTGACCTTGACCATTGACCTTGAAAAAATATTCAAGGTCAAAAGTCAAGGGTCATAACGCAATTGACCTCGTGCTTCTATGACTAATAGTTTTCAAGTTATATGGTCTAATGGTAAGTACAAAGAAGTTAAAGGGCAATAACTCACAAAAGGGTCATCAGATCCTTTTGCACTTACAAAGTGAAGTTATGGCTTAAGTCCCTTAAGACATTAGTGAAGGTTTGGTGTCTCTACGGTCTACAGTTTCGGAGGAGTAGCGATAACAAGGTTTTTCACCCAAGGGGATATAACTTTTTAAGGGGTTTATCTTAGGGGACAAGAATGAAATCTTTGAAATAGTTTTAAGAGTGCATTTTAATGATACACAGACAGATAATATAAGTTGAAAAAGATTAAAATAGCTTAATTTCTCATTTTTGAAATGACCTTGACCTTTGACCTTTACATAAATTTTAAGGTCAAAGGTCAATGAATCTTATGCAGTTGGTCCCATGTCCTTACGACTTCTCGTTTTGAAAATTTTTAATTATTTGTAAAATTCAAAAACTTTCAGGGGCAATAACTCATATAAGGGGTCTATAGATCCTTTCGCAATGAATAGATTGAAAGATCCTCTCAATTAGTCAAAGACATTGGTGAAGGTTTCATACCTATACAGTTTACGCTTTTGGAGGAGTAGCGATAACAAGCCTTTCTTGCGTAAAGGGCGATAACTTCGAAAGGGGTTAAAGTTCAAACTTCTTGGGTCGTTTTTCGGAATAACTCTCAATATCCAATATCATGAACTATAAAGTTTTCCGATAAGTCTTGCGGTTTCAAAAGTCCGGCAGAAAAAGAATAAAAAACAAAAGCATTTCAATAGGTCTTTCCACAGAAAGGTGGAAAGACCTAAAAGCATTTCAAGAGGTCTTTCCACAGAAAGGTGGAAAGACCTAATAAACAGAAGAAAATCAATAGGTCTTTCCACAGAAAGGTGGAAAGACCTAATAATAATAAACAGAAGCATTTCAAGAGGTCTTTACCCCGGAAAGGTGGAAAGACCTAATTATCAGATTAGCAAGAAAAACAAATGTATTGTAAAAAAGTAAGCAGAAAAAAATTATTAAGAGAACCAAATACTGTAAGCCAAAGTATATTTGCGTGCGATAAATTTTCGTGAAATTCGCGGGATCCTCGTCATCGCGGATATTTGTGGCTGCGAACCAGTCCTTATAGTGTCTATGTTTGTCAAAAACAGATCCATGAAAGGCTTCATTGCTATGGCTTGTGTTTATTTTAGCGATCTTGATAAGAGAAGGTTTAACAGAATCAATTGTGGACACATTATTAATTTATTCAAAAATAATTTGTGTTTACGTCAATCTACCCAAGTGTATGGGTTGATAAAGATATATTGACTGTTGGGTATTTTTTCTTTCATGAGTCGAGAGTGAAATTCTGCTAAGTTTTGAATTTAGAAATTATAATAGCTAGAGTAGTGTTCTATTGTCAGACTTGTAAAGCCCGATAAAACTTAAACTAGTATTAAAGGTGTACACATGGTTAAACTGGAACTTAAGCTCCATGAATTAAAAGGCTATGTGACAACGCACTTTGAAAAATTACGCACTTTGAAAAAAAATTTTCAAAGTGCTTTGAATTTGGGACCAAGCTAACGCACTTTGAAAAAATTAATTCTTTTTCAAAGTGCGTTAAGATCGACCATATTAACGCACTTTGAAAAAAAATATGTAAATTTGATTGATCAAAATTCTTACAAATAATCGGTATGATAAATAACAGACCCTAGTTGGAGAACTATTTTATGATAAAGTCACTTCAGGACCTGAGATATTGACGTTTTAAATATTTGAGGTTTTGATAAAATAAAAGGGAAAAGGGTCTTGAAAAAAGAGTGACGGTTGTTTGAGTACATTAATTCGTTTCTTCTTTTTTTATTTTGGTCTTTGATAAGTAGATGTAAAGGTGTATAGGGGGCAGTAACAGAGGACATCTTCAAGCAACCTAGCATTTATCATAATAAAAAAGGGCCAATTTTGATTGTTCAAAACTATGAAAATTCTTTCTTTCTCATACATTTTACTGTACTTAAAAATGTCTAGTTTTCATCTGCTTTAATTAACTCATTTATTATTGAAAGTTTTCAACGTCATACCAGTTAGATAAATACATATAATTATATGAATGCTTTGAGTATAGCATAGACATCGAGATTGGGCGAAGGGCCAGGGGAGAGTATGGGGGAACTTATTTTGGAAAGATATATACATCGCATAAGCATTGAAAATGTAGCATACCCTTTTTTAGGTTTATAGCTCCCCTCCCACGTTTGTTACCGACACCTATGGGATCTT
>NW_026925134.1:0-25234 GCF_032062105.1 Saccostrea cuccullata
CTGATGAGCTGAAACGTTTTTCCACTACAGTTAGAAGTTAGGATGATTCTTAACTCAGTGTTAAAATGTGGGTCTTCAAAACAATTGTCATAACAAATCAAAAACTGAAAAAGCAGATTTCTGATCACATCACTCGTTTAAGGTCTTTGGATGTTTGGAATTTTTCTGAAGATTACAAGCAGCACAACTTGGATTTTTTTGGTCAGATTTCCAAGACAAAAGAGTTTGAAGACGTAAAACTGACTAAACAACAATCATGGATAGTGGAGAGAATTATGTGTAGTACTCCAGAAAAAATTGATGAAGACAATATTATACAGAGGAGAAAAACTATGGCTAGAAAAGACTGGATGAACGTTGGCTTTAAAAATTATCACAAATCAACGGTTTGTCAGAAAGAGTATTTTATGGCTTGTTTATACATGACACAAGAATACTGTTATCTTTGACTAGCCCACCTTCGCTGAAGATTTATGATATCAGTAATTCCACTGGAAAATGCAAACACACTGAGGTGTGTCAGGATAAACCATATGGTCTTTGTCACTCCGGATTGTGCTTGAATGAAGTATTTGTTTCTTTTGAAAACTTCATCTGTCATTATCGAATTGAGTTCAACGGAGAAACTGCGAGTTGTTTAAAACTTGGAATAATTCACTTGAAAGAACCCATGATAGCTATATCCCGTGGACCAACAACAGCGTTTGCTGCCAATCGTTCTAAGAGGATGATCTGTTCATTGAACTTTTGCATAAATCATACTTCAGCATATAAACCTAGTGGATCAGTGCCTTTTGTGTCCTCGTCGTTGATATCAGACTTTCATTGTTTCATACAAGAAAGGATAGTAAAGGTTGTGGATAAGAATAACGAAGATATTCTTGACAGTCCTCGAGATTCAAATCTCAGGGGACTCACCTTTGACCTTCAAGATAATATTTTGGTTTGCGATAAGACATCAAAATTAGGACAGGTTAAGCATGGAGAAGGAGAGAGAAGGAATATTAGTTTGGCGGACATTACCGAAAGTTACAATGTAATAATGCATCCGACAGGAGAAAAGATAATGGTGTTAGACAATACAGCAAAATGTGTTGTTTCCAAGTATGCTAAAACTGGGTGGGTTTTCGCAGTCGCAGTTCTCAAACTGTGAAAAAAATCGAATGAAAGGCTAATTAGCTAACAAAAGCTCACTTTGCACGTCCTATGCTGCAATATATTTGATACATTGCAATGAATAATAAACATATTATATGATACTAAAATACACATTGTGTTATATTATTTTAGGTATACTCATATATGCAAAGGACAATTTAATTTGTAAATTCTGCATTTTTAATACCAAACATAAAAATGATATATAGGCTATAGCCGCAAAAGCAAAAATATATAAGATATTTCCTTCCCAATAATAGCAAGGAAATAATTAAATGAATAAGCAAGCATCCGAAGATAGGGTAGATTTTTTTTATAATTTGTTTAAACCATGATCCCTAGGGTGGGACTAAATAGAGATCCCAACCATGGTGTGCTAAAACTGTCTTAAAAATTAAAAACATAACATTGCGGAGAAACATGTGGAGATGGACTAAATAAATTGTAAATATTGTAAATATGTGTGATAAAAATTTGAACAGTGTTATTTCATATATAATGTGAAAATCAGTGCTGCTAATCAATAGAACTTCAAGGTAATTTATAGGTTTGAATATGTTTTGTGCTTGTAAAATTATTTATTTAAAAAATATGCATACAAAATATTTATTCATAATAGTGCTCAAATTAAAAAAAAGAAGAAAAATACATGCATTTTTTTTGTTTCAATTCTGGTAGATTATACATACAGGTAAGTCTACCTGTAACCTTTAACGGGCCCCTTTATTGAGTGTGACAATACTTGTTTTTAGCTCAACTCAACGAAGTTGGGGGAGCTTATGTAATACCCTCGGCGTCGGTGTCGGTGTCAGCTGGGGTCCGGGTTAAGGTTAAGTTTTTTGGAGCAGTTTTCTTTTTAGTTACTCCTATGTCCTATATTGATAGACATGCATAGAAGATGTTTCTAGTGGGTTTCATTGTACCATTGAGTTTCAGATGCTGCAATTTCAGCAAAGGAATGACCAGGTTAATGTTTTTGGAGCAGGTTAACATTTTGGTGCAGTTTTTGGTGTGGTTCATTTCCGATAACTTTAAACGCATATTGACCAAACTTGCAGGGATGATACATCTAAGGATGCACACTACAAGGCTTGCTTCGGATGCTGAATCTGACTTACATTTTCCGGTTGAGTGAACAGGTTAAAGTTTTTGGTGCAGTTTTATTTCAAAGGTACTAAAAACCCAAATGACCAAACTTGCATGAATGGTACATCTGGGAGGGAAAACCCATTTGCTTGGATGTAACTGACCTTATTTTGGTTAGTAAAGGTTAAAGTTATTGGTGCAGTCTTCATTTAAAAGATACTGTGAGCCCTATAATGACCAAACTTACATGGATGGTACATCTTGGACAACTACCCGACCTATTGGATGCTGAATCTGATTACATTTTCCGGTTGAGTAAACAGGTTAAAGTTTTTGGTGCAGTTTTCATTTTAAAAACTATAGCCCTATAATGACCAAACTTGCATGAATGGTACATCTTAGGATGCATTTACCCACTTGCTTCACGCTGAATCTGACCTACATTTTCCGGTTAGTACAGGTTAAATTTTTTGGTGATTTTCATTTCAAAGATACTATGAACCCTATAATGTCTAAAATTGATGGTATATGATGCATACTACCGAGAGATGTTGGATTACCCTTTTTTTCCGGTTGAATGAACGGGTTTAAAAATTTTGGGGGTAGGTTCATTTCCAAGTAACTTTACTCTACAGTAACCAAACTTGCATGGATTATAATTCTAAAGGTGCATTCACCAGGTCAGATGCTGAATCTGACATACATTTTCTGGATTAGTGAAAAGGTTTTTTTTTTTACCCCCCCTTTTGAAAAGCGGGGGGGTATATAAATCTTAAATTCCCGTGTGCCCGCCGTCTGATCCTCTCCGTCCGTCTGTTACTTTTTTGGGGTACCCATTTTTATCCGTAACTCCTCTCATCCCTGAATGAAATTTATGAAATTTCACAAATTTTATTACTATTTTTGTGACCTCCTATTTTACTTTTTGATCCGCCTTTTTGGGCCCGGCCACGGGAAAACATGGACTTTTTCACCACTTATAACCATAGGGGAGGCGGGGGGGATAAGTGAGCTCATCGCTCACAGTACCTGTAGTTTATACAGGTTTATTTCCAAAAAATTTGATCGATATTTTTAACAACTTTCATAGATATCATCTTAGGGTGCACCTAATTTAGTTCTGAAATTTAATAATTTTCAAAAATGGGCATGGTTAAAGTTATGGGTGCAGGTCTATTACAAAAACTATAAGGCTTATATAAACCAAACTTGCACAAATATGCATCAAGGATAAAACTCTCAAAGTTGCTTCAGAAGCGGGTTTTAATTAGGTTTTCATGTTGAAGAACTAGTTGAAGTTTTTATATAGGCCTATTCCAAATATCAAATCAAAATTTTATAAATTTTGCATTTTTGGATGTACACTTTTTGTTGGTTAATTGTGTGACTTTGCCTTACTTAAAAACAACATTCGTTGAGGTGAGCTCTGTAATCTTTGATTACCTATGTTTTTTTTGAGTAGCCATTCGGGGAATAAACCCAGAATTGAACCTGTCACGTAATGACCAAACACTCTGACATCGCGGTTTATTTCCCGAACCCAATTCTGACTGCGGGACGTGGACAGACCGCTTAGGGATTTGTGGAAAAGGAATTTATCCCAAATAGACAGCGTTCCTCTCGGAAACTGTACTACAGAGTAGGGAAATCTCACAACAGTGTTCATTAGTGTGTAATTAACATATCGGCAATATTTTGGTTAAAACCTATGAAGGATATAAAGATAAGAAACAGTATTCAAGACAACAAAATCTGGATTCTACATTGTAAATTGAGGAATATACAAAGAAAACCCGCAATTGAATTATTCAAGTAGAATTAAGCTAGGAACTAAATTCCGTGTGGCGGAAGATTTTCTTTTAAAAAAAATTAAAGAAAATGATCACGAGTGTTTTTCCCCTTTGAACTATAACTGTTTACAGTAGTGTTAATTTTAGATTCCTATTTACCATGCTGGTACTCACAAAGCTGTTTTTTTTTGCCGTGAAATATGTTACATTGTTTCTCTATAAATATCTATTAAATTATTTCTTATGAATTCATTCAACAATTAAATGTAACAAATACGAGGGTTGTCCCAAAAGTCGTAGACAGGTAAAACAGTTTTGTTCTCTTTGCTTTATTAAATTTCTTTCCTTGTCATAGCAAAAAGTACCATTTTATCATCATGCACTTCAAGTTTCATTATTATATCACCTCTTACAAGAAAATTATGAAAAAATAAAGAAAGAATATAAGTGCACACCGGCGCACGACAGCAAGCGTAAATTACGTCTCTTATAACGTCATTATCTCTTTGTCTGCTTCACTAGCGGGTATTAACATTCAATAATTTTTCTAAAGTGATAGACCACGCTTGATTAACGGACATATTTAAATTCACAATTGTCCGTTTGTTTTTTACTTGTCTTTTGTTAAAGCAGATCCAAATTTCAGTCGAAATTTAGTTGAAAGATCGCCTTACATTGTAGGCAGCAGAGAATTCTAATTGTTTGACGTCGTCCGAGGTTCAGATTTTTCCAAACTGTCTGCGTTTATCAAACAGTATCTCTTTTTACATGCCGTAATTAACTATTTTCGGTACAGAAGAAAAAATCTCATTGAATACGTGAATTTAAAAATAATTTCTTTATTAAAATCTGGGTGTAATGTCACATCTGTATTCTTTTTTCCATCTCCGATGTATATTAACCATATCCAACATAATCTATTACATCTCCGTGCGCCGACTACGCGTTTGACGACGTCATTTTCATCAAACTCAATTTCAACGATACTATGAGGATCATGACACCATGACCAATCGTCTGTTTCTGATGATATTTATATGAAGTTTTGACATAATATGAAGATTTTTATTCTGGTTTCAGTGAGTTAAATTTGAGTTCAATGTATAATATAGTACGAAAGATTGATTGATTGATTGATTGGTGTTTAACGCCGAGTCGGCAATATTTTCAGCCATATTTCGGCTAGTACGAAAGAAATAAAAGCAAATGTAATAGTTATATGCGTAAATTATTCCGAATTTTGTCCGTGCGCCGACAGGCCTTATCGGCCTTCACTTAAATCGTCCCAATATTATTAATATAAAAGATATGTATTTAAAAATTCACAATTCTAAAGAATATTGACTATTTTACTTTTTTCCAAAATTTGGTAAGTATTGGTTGCATGATTAAAAAATTATAAACATTGTCTACGACTTTTTGGGACACCCCTCGTATATTAAAATATATTATGAAATCTCGGGAAATAATTGAGCCAATTTTAACATAAACTAGGGCTAATTGTAATCGGGGACCGTTACAGATGTTCCCCAAACGCTCCCCATGTCCCTTTTCGTACCATAGCTTTTCCTGTAACACCTTTTATAAATATATTAAGTATTCAAGGATTTCATTTAAAGTTATAAAAGTTACAATGATATCAACAATATATCGTTTAACGTTTTGCATTGGCGCACACGTACATGTACATGCATATGCAAGATGATCATGACATGTTGGTTAAGCGATTAACACATCTTTCTATCCCGCAAATAATAGAAAAAATACAGATATAAAGTTACTATATTTCAGGAACATATACCATTTTTTGAAATACCTATTCACATTTAAATTCTCTACTGATTTTAACCTCGGGCTCAAAGTTGGTTTTATTCCGAGGACAAGGCAGTGTTGCAGGTGTCATAACAGTATTACACTTTGGTTCACGTCAAACCTCATGTCAACGCTCGATGTACAAGATTCCCTTGTACAAATTTTGATACGAGATTGGAAATTTTTTTTAAATGATAATCAACATGTAAACTTCCTGTATTGACCAGATTTATTTAAATTTAGGGCGTGCTGATTTTTCTATATACTGTCAAGAGTGGGGAGTGATTAGGCCCTGGACTAGATTTTCAAGCACCTGCTCGACTTCGACCGAAACAAACTTGCGTGCCTTGCTGGATGGCTATGTATTTTTTGGTACTAAAATCTTTATAAAGAATGGTTTTACAAGATCTGAAAAGGAAACTTCTCAGAAGTTTGTTTTGAATTAGTTACAATTTACTCAAACTTGCACAATTTTGGTAAGAATATATGGGAGCAGAAATTAATACTGTTGTGACACCTTAAAGTCGACTAAGGATATCACTCGCCGATGGCTAACCAATCAAAACAAACTTAGTCAATTTTAGTTCCATACATAGAAAAGGGATTTTCCTTTAATCTGTTCAGATTTTTTAAAATATATTTCCTCTCTGGTCATTTTGACAACTCTGGTACCTGTGCCTAGCAAATTTTATATACTATGTAAATAAATATTATATACATGTAAAGGTTTTTGACCGGAACTATTCATTTTTTCCAATGCAATAGGAGGCTACTTTCTGGGGTTTACAATAGATATTTATAAAGACATTCGTATCAGCTAATGTGACCAATATTCTTTAAGACCTTCTTATTAATATATTTTTCGTGAATGCAAATACCTGATATTTTTTTTACGAAGGAGCGTACATGTATATTGATTTTGAATTTCTGGGGATTCCGTAATTCTAAAAAAAAAATGAATTAAATTTCAAAGGTTAAATAAACAAAGGATGCTTGGTATTAAAATATTGTTTCAAATCAGTAGAATTGAATGCTATTGACGACATCCGAATAAATACATGTAAACATATAAGACTTATATACCAACTTTGTTCATCTGTACTTTAATTTCAAACACGACAGGATTTGTAATTAATTAAAATAAAAATTTCTATATACTTTGGAAACTCACATCAAATATTTCAATACTCTTTCCGCGAGCTCTTTTCTGCAGTTTCCTTGAAATGTTATGTGGGTCCGAGGTGTAATTTGAGCTTTACAGCGATTCTCTACTTTGTGTTGGGGGGGGGGTGTCTTTCTACCCTTGGGTTAAGGTCAAAGGTTAAGGTCGATTTCAAGTTCATAGGTCAAGGTCATTTTGGTAAATAGCTAATATCAACATTTTATTCAGGTTACTAGTGACCTTGACCTAAGTATCAAGGTCAAGGGAAAAAAGATCTGCTTCAGTATGTTACATGTCTTTACATTTATAAGTTCTTAATTCTGCATGAACATCAAAAGACTTAAGTATACTGTCGTTTAACGCATTGTGTGTGCGCGCATGTGCATGACGTCCATGCATTTACTTTTGATGGTAGAATAATGTAGGCATTCATTATATCTATTCATATTCGAAATTTCACCCTGTATTATTGAGAACTAAGAAAGTTTTAGGCATTTAAACTTTTAGCCAATCAGATTGCAGCTAACGTGCATATGCGTGCGTTCATGATCATTCTTATATATCATGCTGTAGATCTTCATAGCTTATGATGATGTTCAAAATTTCAAAGGATTTTGTCAGAAAACAAAAAAGATATAAAGACTTTTGTTTCAACCAATCGGACCAAGTGCAGCGTGCAAGCGCGTGAGATCTTGCCATTTTGACCATGTCATCATGTCTGTACTACTATTATATCCTTATATTATGAGTTTCAAAGCATTTCATCAAAAATTTAAAAAGTTACGGCTATATCTATCATATTGGTCATTTCACGCGTTACACGTGTGCGCACTTGCACGCACGTGCGCGCAAAATGACCTTCGTTCCGCACATCTACATAACATACCTAGTGACCCTAAAAAGATTTCACCTAGATCGGATGAGTAGTTTACGAGAACACTCGCGGACAAAAAAAAGTACCGGAGAAGAAAATTCAGAAAAAAAGTAAAACAATATGTTCCCAAACTTCGTTTGGGGAACATAATTATACACTTTTTAGTACATGTAATATATAATATCTGATAATTTACATCATATAGCCCCACTTTTGATTTTTTTATATTTAAGATAACTTTGACCAATTTGCTTAAATTCAGAAAAAGCTTAAACTAAAGAATCTTGCTTATTAAATTTTCAATACCAGAAAAATAACATTTTATAAGTGCAGAAAGGTCAAACAATTAATTATGCGAAGCACTTTGAATAATAATTTCTGATAGTCTGATAGTCATATTTTTAAAAGTGTCTTTTAAAAAAATACATTTAGAGTTCATTTTGTTTCATGCTTTTTAAAGAGATATATCCGTATTAGTGTTTTATTTTAAAAGAAATAAATATAGGTAGTGTCTCATCAAGTTGTATAAGTTATATACTTTCTGCAAATAAGACTATTCCACTCCAATAATTTTAAAAGTTATGAAATATTATCAAGTTTTTTCTCTCCGAGACGGATAATAAACCGCCTTTTATTGAAATATTCATGATCAAGTGGTTTCGCATGCTCACAGCAAACAATGGTCCAATCTCGTGAATGAACCGAAAAGCATAATGGTCTACTACGTTTTTATACGCCCGTCTGAAGACGGGACGTATTATGTTATAGGCTTCGTGTCCGTCCGTCTGTCCGTCTGTCTGTCTGTTAGCTTTTCGTTTCCGGCTCGATAACTTTAATACTATTAGGCCTAGGATAATCAAACTTTGTCATCTGATGCATCTTGAGTAGAAGGTGTGTCACGCACAAAAAGTAGGTCGCTATGACCTTTAATTAAGAAGATATAGCCATGTATTGAAAAAAAACCTTTCCGGCCCATAACTAGAAAACTATAAGACTTACAATCATCAAACTTGGCCAGTTTATGCATCTTAGGTAGAAGGTGTGTCGCGACCTATTTCAAGGTCACTGTGACCTTTGATTTAAATGAAATTTTAAAAAAAATGTGTCTTTTTATTATTCATTTACACATCCCAAATAATGTAAAGAGTATTGCACTGTCCTTATTAAAAAAAGTGTTAAATCAAGAAAATACTTATTTTTTTTCAAAACATAAACTTGACAGCAATCTATTAACAAATATAATGCATGTTAGAGAAATCCTACCTCTCCCATGAGTGTAATTATCAAGCACTGGTCAAGACTCAAGAAGAATTTTGATAACAGAAAATTGCATGTCAAATTAGAGAAAAATTAATGGGTTTTGAGTGTGGGGAGCTCGCTAATAGCTAGAGCATGGTGTTATCTATTCCCTTGAGTATTGGGCAAATGTGTGAGCCTGTTGGATTAAAAATAGCTCTTGCTGGCGAGCCTAAGTTTCGAAATGAATTGAATGAAAAGTAATTAAAACTAATTTATATTGCATAGCAGACTAATCTTATATTACATAAATTTGTTAATTTATAAAAACTAATTTTATGGGATTGGGTTGGAATAAGCATGTCCATATGAATTTTATATTAAAACCTGTCGGACATTAAATGTCAACCAAAAAAATCTTTTGAGGATTTCATATGTTTTAAAAAAGTTATGGTAGATAGTGCATACCCATTCATCTATTGGTATTAATGAGTAGACAAGCATCCAGTTAAAGATTAATTAATGAGTTCAGGCAAGCTTTTAATCAAGATCAAGCTGTATGATGACCTTTGGGAATTAGACAGAAGAACTGTTGGTTAGTTTATAGCATATGTCATTTGATGGCCAGCCTTTTCTTTTCAAAATTAATTTGGTATAGATTAATCGAAGACTAACTTATATTGTTTAAAGCCATATATGGCGTAACTGATCAAAAAAATATATTTTTGAAAAATACAAAATTAAGTAAAGAAATATAGTTGAAACATTTAAATTGAAGCTTTTCATACAATTCTGAACACGGAGAACACCTCGTTTCACCTAATAATACGATTTTATCTTCTCTGTAATGTATTATTTAAATGTTTTGTATTTTCTTCCGAGTCGGAGAAAATTCTGAGAATCCAAATTAAATTGTGATATCTTTTTAACGCAATTGATTTAGATTTTGTAATTTACGGAAAAGTTCTATCTTTATATAAAGTAATGATACAAATAATAATTTCTTATAATTTTAGTCCAATAATTTTCATTGTACATACGCCATATATGGCTTTAATATGATGGGCATTTGACAAGGTCTAACACAACCAGCATAGAAATCCATCAATGATGTAATATTTAATATAATTAATGCCTACATCACAGGGGATGGATAAATATTTTTAGGAATGGAAAAATCATGGAAATTTAGAATCAGGGTTGACGTGATTGCAAGCTAAACTGTTGAAGAAAATTGTAATTTTTGACGGGCGTATCATGCTGTGGCGCGGCACTTTATTACTACAAACACGTGAGTTAGGGATTGTCAATATGTGAGCACACCTCAGAGTTGGTTGCTTTCCGTACCGAGGAATAATCACATGCAATTGTCTTTTCACTAGCAGTACAGCACGGTGAAACTCGAAACAAACGGACCTGTACAATGGAGTGGGGAAAACTTTAATCTTTATCATTGTTAATCATTTTGTAGGCAAATATGAGCATGGGATTAGTAGATAAGAAATGTAAATAATGCATTAAGAGTGTAAATGCTTGGGAAAATGCATCAAGTCTTTCCGAGAGCGATTTAAAAATAACTAGCCTTTTCGAAAAACACATGTAGTATTTTATGTAGTAACCCATAAATGCATTAAATGCAACTCATTGAGCTGATTGGTTTATTTGTCAGTCATATTGGTTCCTCACTGAACAGACGTCACAAAAATATTTTCCTCGACCTGATGATTCTCGCGATGCTTTTCCTGCGCACATGCGCAGATCCAGAATAAACAGTCACTCCTTTATAAATTTGCATGAGAATATCTCTTTTTTCCCGACCAGTACTTTTTTAATACCGAATAATATTTCGTCGAATTTGCAAGAATGCCTCATTTTTGATAGCTTATCATAATTCAGAAATTTTTGTTCGATTTCAGCTGTGCAAAAATACTGCTTAACACGGCACACATATCTTTAAAATTGTTTAAAAATATTGGAGGGAAAACGTCGAAGATGGATTTAAAAAAAAAATTCAGTGCAAAAAACACGAAAAAGTCATATTTAATATACTTATCACCAAATGAGGTATATCGACCCCCAGTTGATCTGAATTTTAATTAAGCTAAGTATGTAGAAACTAAAAAAATATAATAGGTAAAAAAAGTTTAAGACAGTCACTTCAAATATCAGGATCGAACGTCGTTAAATGGAAGTATGATTGTATTCGATTCAATAACTGTCAAAGAAAGTGGGCGCTTTAGATGGCGATTCGACAGGAATAGTGGCTCATAAAAAAGAATAAAAATATATCATTGATTTATACATTTTTGTAAAAAACCTAGGCATTGACTGTGTCGTAGGTGAATGTAAAATGGGAAAATATTCAGTTGAATATGTTTGATTTTATTTTAATATGGACCTGAATATAGACGTACAAATCAAATGATGCAAAAATCGACAATTTTATAGCCGTTTTTCATTAATTTCATTGTTTCTGGGTCTTCTCTCCATAAATTTTAAATGCGTTATCAGTGTATTTTTAAACGTAAAATTTATTCTAGTTGTTAAATAAATGGAGAGGCGACCCAGAAATACCAAAATATAAACTTTTCCCATTCATTTTCTGACAGAAAATTGACAAAGTCCAATTGTATAGGGCTTTGGCTTTAAATGGGGATTTAAATACATAATATGTATAGTGGCCCTGTAGTACATTGGTTTGTCGCTGGATTTTATCCACGTCGTAGTTGCATTTTAGGTTCGAATACAGTGATTTTATTTTAATTATTTTTTTTCTTTTTGCTTGAAAATTTAGATTTAATAGAAAACATTACTACTTGAATATTAAAAGTGGCAAAGTATGTTTTATAAATTATTTTACATTGTTTTATTTTTCAGTGCGTTCACATTTTGTCATTTATAGTGCTAACGTTCCAAAAAAGAAATGAACATACAAGAATTTGTACATACAAGGTAACTGGTGATGAAAAAAATTATTTAAATATATCTAAAAGAAAAAAATAATAACTTCGATCGTTCTGTTACATTCAATATTTTCTGTGCATTTGAAAAATGAGCACAACAATTACATAGTGTTAGACTTCTATTATTTATATTTTATTAAATGTATCTAGCATAGATAATTTATCTTTCATGACACCTTTAATTGAAAAATAAGTATTCACAAATAAACAAACATAAGATAGAAATTCATTTCCATGAAGTATCTAGGTTCATTGTATGACATGTAAATGACATGGTGTTTGGACATTTAAATTTCAATTGTTTCGTGTCATTGATTCCTGCCTATCTTGTGCGCCCACTTTTTTTAGTGTACATAAAATCTAAAATATAAATTCAAGTCATTACGTCACGCTAACTTAAATAGTAAATCTTAAAATTAACTTCCACATACCAATTTGTAAGTATTTTATTCTAGTAGTTCTTCAAAGAAAAGAAAACCAAACCAAAAACATTATTAATATCCCTGAAATTTTCTTTCCACTCCCTAACGTTCTCCTAGGATTCCTATGATGTCGTTGTCCATCCACTCTCAGAGTTCCCTGACTATCCTGTCCACTCCCGTCTCTCTCTCTCTCTCTCGTCCCTTTCTACTCTAACTTCATCTTGTCGTCCTTTAACATTTATTTTGGCCAAGAAAAAGATTTAAAATATATTCTTTTTGCAAATTGGGAGTGACAATGCCATTGACTTGAAAATTCTCAAGTTTTGTAAAGTTCTAAAGTATTAATTGTTTAAGTTTTGAAGTTATTCGGAAAAATCTAACTGCAAACATTTGATTCCGAAAATAAACATAATAAAGTATATTACCAAATGTGAAATTAAGCCAGGCTGTACATGAATTTATTTCATAAACCTTTTATTATATTTTTTCGTTTTTTTTTCATTTCTTTATCGTACTACTTTGAAATATATTTTAACGTTATAGCTGATTATGTAAAAGAACTAAATTTAAATATTCGTGAGTAAATTAACAAATCTATGCATTGTACGTAATTTTCTTCATGCAGAAAATATCTTTTACAAACGGTGTTCCATAGTTAGGAGAATTTAAACAGAAAGGAAGTTGATAGCCTCAGTCGAACTTGAGAATTTCTTTTAAATGGCGAGCTCAAAGAAAGAAACCCCTGTCAATGAACAGGAGAATGATACATGCCACTGTCCAATATGTCTAGAGAAGGTAAGAAAACCGAAGTATTTGTCGTGTTACCACACCTTTTGTGAGGCGTGTATTGGGACTTACATTTCAAGTACGGCTACACATAAAGAAAATGAAACATTAAAGTCAATCGAATGTCCCGTGTGTCGTACGTGTATCAAGGCGCCGAGGAATGACATTTCAGACGAGGAGTGGGCATCAGAACTACCCCAGAATAAACTCGTACTAAGTGTGTCTGTAGATCCCGAGCAAGATTAAAATAAATATTGTATGTTTTGCAAACGACTGGAGAAAAGCGTTTCTGCAAAATACTGGTGCAAAGCATGTATGGAAGCTATTTGTGAAGATTGCAGATCATTGCATAGAGCTGTGCCAATTCTGCAGAGTCATAAAATTTTAGATATCTCCAGCATAAAGGAGATGAATAATGATGTTGAGATAGAAGAGTCTTGCAATTTGCATGAAGGGAAAATACTCGATGTGTTTTGCCACGATCATCAAGAGCTATGTTGTAGTGTTTGCCATGTCAAGCAGCATAAATTGTGCAAGCATGTGGACACAGTTGAAGATATTGCTTTTGAGAGAAGACAGAAATGCGATGAAAAACATTGCTTTAAAATATGCTGATCTGGAGAAGGTTCTCGAATATATGCTGTCAGAAAACCTAAATAAAACAGAAAAACTCAATACCCGAAAGCACGAAATTTGTATGAACACGGAAGAAAAAGTTGAAGAAATCAAATCTCTAATGGAGAATGCACATGCAAAGTGGCTTAAACGATTTGAACAGAATCATGCTGATTCCATTGGAAACATTGAAATTGCATCTGATGAGTTGAAACGTTTTTCCACTACAGTTCATGAAGTTAGGATGATTCTTAACTCAGTGTTAAAATGTGGGTCTTCAAAACAATTAGTCATAACAAATCATAAACTGAAAAAGCAGATTTCTGATCACATCAATCGTTTAAGGTCTTTGGATGTTTGGAATTTTTCTGAAGATTACAAGCAGCACAACTTGGATTTTTTTGGTCAGATTTCCAAGACAAACGAGTTTGAAGACGTAAAACTGACTAAACAACAATCATGGATAGTGGAGAGAATTATGTGTAGTACTCCAGAAAAAATTGATGAAGACAATATTATACAGAGGAGAAAAACTATGGCTAGAAAAGACTGGATGAACGTTGGCTTTAGAAAATTATCACAAATCAACGATTTGCCAGAAAGAGTATTTTATGGCTTGTTTATACATGACACAAGAATACTGTTATCTTTGACTAGCCCACCTTCGCTGAAGATTTATGATATCAGTAATTCCACTGGAAAATGCATACACACTGAGGTGTGTCAGGATAAACCATATGGTCTTTGTCGCTCCGGATTGTGCTTGAATGAATTATTTGTTTCTTTTGAAAACTTCATCTGTCATTATCGAATTGAGTTCAACGGAGAAAATGCGATTTTTTTAAAACTTGGAATAATTCAGTTGAAAGAACCCATGATAGCTATATCCCGTGGACCAACAACAGCGTTTGCTGCTAATCGTTCTAAGACGATGATCTGTTCATTGAAGTTTTGCATCAATCATACTTCTACATATTATCCTAATGAAGCAGTGCCCTTTGTGTCCTCATCGTTGATATCAGACTGTCATTGTTTCATAATGGATGATATGTTAAAGGTTGTGGATAAGAATAACAAAGTGATTTTTGAAGGCCCTCGAGATTCAAATCTCAGGGGACTCACCTTTGACCTTCAAGGTAATATTCTAGTTTGCGATATGACATCAAAATTAAGACAGTTTAAGCATGGAGAAGGGGAGAGTAGGGATATTAGCTTGGCAGACATTACCCAAAGTTCCAATGTAATAATGCATCCGACAGGAGAAAAGATAATAGTATTAGACAATTGCCAGAAAGGCGTTGTTTACCAAGTATACTAAAACATTGATTTGTCGCAATGCTCAAAATTGTGAAAAAGGAACGGGAGGCTAAATAGCTCACAAAAACTCTTTTCGCAGGTGTTATGCTGCAATATATTTGATATTTCAATGAATAATAAACATATATATGGTACTGAAATACACACTGTGTTATATTATTTTAGGTATACTCGTTTATCAGTCATTCTACAAAAAAACAGGACCGATTAAGATTTTTCTATATGTCGCTTACAAATATACCGTTCTAATATCTTGAATATAAATTTTATGATCGATTTCAATCGAATGTACCGTTCACGGTAATTCAGTCGCTAGAGCGCTCGCTCCGTGATCGGGAGGTCGCGAGTTCGTATCTCGGCCGCGACTGACCTAGTCGTTAAAATTGGTAGCAACTGTTCATTCGCTATGCGCTCGGCACTTGAAGTGAAAGTTGCGGGTCCTTCGGATGAGACCTTAAAAACCGAGGCCCCATGTCAGCGGCAGGCGTTAACACGATAAAGATCCCTCACTGCTCAATGGCCCTGAGTGCCGAGTAAAGGTCAAAATTTGAAGCCCTTCACCGGCACACGGTGACATCTCCATATGAGTGAAAAATTCTTGAGAGGGACGTTAAACAATATACAATCAATCAATCAATCGTACGTCTGAACATACACACATTGTGTGTGTGTGTGTGCAGTTAAAGTTTCGACAAGAAAATAATGTAATGTTGAAAAACGAATTCAAATGCAGATCTTCATGTTGCTTCATTAATTTACAACTTCAAGATGGGATTATCAGCCTAAAGAGTCCCAAACAGATAGCAATGAATGTGAAAAAAGTTTTTATCCTATATAAAATGAAATCATACCACTTCTCGCAAAAAAAATGCATGGATCTTTTTTCATGCGATTTCATTGCTTGTCGCTAAAATCGATAAACTTCCGTAACCATTTTTTTTAAATTTCACGAACAGAATGCAGATTTCAAAAAAGAACTGAAATTTATCTTAGAGTGACCACGGAACCTTATATCTTTGATTCAAGTAGCGAGTTAGCTATTATATACGATAATTACATTTTCGAAATAACAAAATAAATTACAGAAAAACTTGTCTCTCTTTAAATTTCAATTCCGTAACAGTATTTCAGAAAAGGACAAGATAGGGTAACAGCCAAATCTGGCCCCTTATTTGATATAAAAATCAGAACACTGTTAAAATAGTGATAGTTTGTAGTTAATAAATAAAAATGATGCTAACTTTAAGACAAGCACTTATTTTGATTGAAAGCTTACATAGGAGCCACTAGAGGGTGCTGAAATATGACATTTTCCCGAATTTCCTCAATTGTGGTGGAATTTCATCACATTTGGCATACATTTCTCTTCGGAAAACATAGAGCACAAGCTTGCCTACCTGAGATTTTTACACAAATGCTGCATCTGATATCAGTTTATAAAATATATTAATTTGATAGATAGGCAAGCGTGTGCTCTATGTTTTCCGAAAGAAAATGTGCTGTAAAATTAATAGAAATTTGCATAAAAATGAGAAATTTCGAAAATTGAGCTATTTCCTGACCTCACTGTGACCCCTGTATATTCTAAATCCTAAAACCAAGACTCATTTTGTGGCAGGGGTGAAAACAGGTTTCCATGGATAAACTGTTGGATCATTCTGAAACACACCCAAAATCGGGGGCCAAATACTCGTCTTACCCTATCTTGTCCTTTTTACATTCAATGTTTTCAATTATTTTATTGTTTAAGGAGCAAAATGCTTCATACTTTTGTTTAATTTCCAAAAACAAGCTTTGATTTCAACTATCGCCGATAATTTTTAACCTTTATTGGGCTTTGTGGAATTAACTTCCCCTAACGTTACTTTCCGTAAATATATTTTTACCGAAATTTTAATTTAATTTTAATTTAATTTCAGAGTCATGCGAAAATTCATGAATTGTATTTTGGCGTTCCATACTGAACATTAGAAACAATAAATGGTCAAATTCAGCGTTATTTAAAAAATAATGCGGCTTGATCAAGCAATCCGTAACCGTACCTTAAAATCAATGTTTTATTAAAATCGTTGTAAAATTTGAACGATGCCAGATTTGTTGACACTTCTTTTTGTTAAGTTCACTGACATGTTTTTTTTAAGAGAATAATGATGTTCTGACACTGTTTTTTGAGACAATTATTGTATTATTTTTCAAATTTTATATTTTGAATTGGTCCATTTATCGTAGAATGACTGATATGCAAAGGATACCCTATCAAATATAAACATTGTTTCAATATTAATTCAATTTGTGAATTCTTCATTTTTTTAAATCTTTAATAAAGTTTAACAATTGTGTATGAAAAATACCAAATAACAAATAAATATTCCCGGGGAATGAATGTGGCTTTCGAGAAAAATAACTAAATGAAAAATATTAAGAACTAAGTGAGAAAAATATAGAATTCAGAATCAAAATTTAGTTACGAAAATAGGGTGAAGCAACTCCTGATATTTACCTTGATGCAAGGTTTGGCTCAGTAGAAGCCCAGACCACGGCTGTGCTCGGGTTTAAATACTGTTCTTAACAATAGAATGAAAGTGAATGTTAGCCGTAATGTGATTTGATAATAAATTTAGAAGTAATCAGTGTAAAGTCTCGAAATAAAATACGTTTGGAAATAAAAGATAACTCTCTTCCGGTATCACGAATAAACAAATTGAATACGAAGATAAAGAAATTACGTAAAGAAGTAAGTTAACCTTAAGTTAAATAAATAATGTAATGGAAATAATTCATAAATGACCGAAACTACCACAATATAATTATAAATATAAAATAGCCACATAAACAATAATATAAAAGATATCTTTCCTTCAAAGAATAGCAAGCAAAATGATCAAATGAATAAGCGAGCATCCGAAGATAGTGCAGATTTTTATAATTTGTTTAAACTATGATCCCTAGGGTGGGATTAGAATAGAAATTTCAACCATGGTCGTGCTAAAACTGTCTTAAATTAAACATAAAATTGAAAACAACAAACTCAATTCAAGCTCAAATATTAAAAAAACTATAACAACTTAAAAGTTGCATAGACTCAGATTTGAAGTTAATATTTTCTTAAATGATATAACCCAATATATATTGCAAAAGCAATTCATCTCGAAGTTTTTGAAACATCTGAGACTATTGAATTTCTTATCGGATTAATGATTGACACGTCCTTGCAATATCTCAAATTACGAGGGCTGTTCAATAAATAATGTCCTCGGTGCTCAGAAAGAAGTAAAAGACGATTTTCAATTATTTATTCTTCATGATTTTATTATTTAATCTCTTTTAAGTAAAATACATGTCCGTAGCATTTTCTATCCAATTTCTGATCATTTGTAGAACTCATATTTAGGTATGTCCCTCAGTATACTGGGAAATGGCAGATTCAATGATTTCCCGGACTTGTTTCTTACTTCTAAAAGGTATTTTTTCCAAGTCTGGAAATTGAAACAAGTCAAGAGGTCAAAGATCTTGCAAAAATTGTTAATGTGAAAAAACATTAACTTTCTGTTTATTCCGAAAACCCCTTTACTCTTCAGGGCATGCGGGTTTGGACGCTGTCTTGAAGAAATTCAATGTAGTAAATTCCTGACTCTGGGTCCTTCCTCTAATAAACCTTTTGATTTTTTGGCCAAAAAAGTGCTTTCTAGACTCCTCCAGAAATTAAACTGTCTCTCCGAATACGATTGTGAACAACATTACCACTAATGTTTAAGAAAATTACATATAAATCTGTCTTTGTGCTCTTGCATACCTGTGCACTTTTCAGACATTCGCCGTTTTTATCAAGTACATCTTATGGTAAATTTTGTTTTTAGGGTTTTAAGCGATAGATTAATGTTCCAATATCTGTTTGAAAATAAAACAAACGTAGATAACTACAATTACTGATATTTTAAAAAAATTAAAAAGACTTTTGTACACGTTGTCATTTTCACTCATTTTTCAAAATATAGGGTGACCTTTGAGTATCAAGCTTTTTTACCGCCAAACGTTTCTTAAATACAGTGTAAAATACCCCCGATGTGATGTCTATCAAATTTGCTATGTGTCTTAAAGTCAATCATACAACATCAAATATTATTTGTTGAAATTTGTCGAACAGTACATGAGTTGTTATAATTTTTGTTGGCAAGGAGGGTACCCATTTTGGATGCCCATTATATAATTTTTTATCATTTAAATCCAACTGCTCTTTTGTCTATAAAACAGGCATTGGTTGCTCTAAATGTCACATATTTCGGTTAATATTTCTTTGGGATTTTTTACAAGTTTTACGGCAGCTTTAATGAAGCTTTTATTTTCACTCTTGTTTACTGATTCTTTACCATTCATTTATAATGCAGTGTCTCGAAAAGCCCTTGTTTCACAGCTTCTCATGATGAAACTATGTGATGAAAAGTGGTCACATTAACTGTTATAAATTCACGAAAGATGCAATAATGAGAGAAAGTCAAGTTTTATGTCATACGGTATCTGTAATGTATGTCATATAGTTCAGGACATTATTTATTGAACAGCCCTCGTATAATTTCATTCTTAATACTTAAGAAAAGTGGCATTATTGTATATTAATGAAAATATATTAAAACTATAGTCTAAAAATTCAGGGTAAAATGTTCGAAAGGTAAACGGTTTAGGCCTTTCAACTATTTTTAAAATTGCACATATGGTAAAAAACATTGTATAGATAGATTTATAAGTACATGAAATTATCAAAAAAGATGATAACTTATGCATACTTTGAATTACATCATTAAAAAGTTTAATCATTTATAATTGACTTTTCCGATGTTGTGTTTAAAGACAGGTAACTCAGGTGTGAAAAATGGCCAACTTAGTGCCGATTTATGAGCTATCGTTTATAGGAATGATATATAGGCTGCTACAGCATTGGTATTGCTTTATACACAAAAGGGTTCCTTACATTGTTTTGTACACAAAAAGTACTGAACAAGAGAAAGAGCATGCCTTCACTCTTCCTGAAATGACAGGGTCAAATTAATGGGGAACAGACTATATTCAATAGTTTTAACTCTCTTTGACGATTATTATTATGAATTTAATGTCATGTTTTCTGTGTTCGCGCTTTTCGCTTCCTGTAAAAAAATATTAATATTTTTACAAGTAAATGCAACTTCATCTTATTTGTGTAGCACGAAGGGGAACGACCGAGTATAAAAATTTAATTAGGTTAGAACTGAGAAGGAGGGTAGATTTCAATTTTTATTTTAATTACAAATATTTAATTATATGCATTAAATGGTGTCCGCAACTATACAGTAAATAAGTTTAACATTGGTGCTACATTTTAAAACCACTGGAATCTACTGAGAGCAAAGAAACACTTAGGAAATGCTAAACAGTTAGATTCCCCGAGCCTACTCTAAACAAGTTTCAGCAGTGAGTTATCGTTCATAACACCTGCCCTTAGCGGCAGTTGAAAGGCCTACATGTAGTAAACGTGCTCATTGTAAAAAGGTCAGTCCGTGTTTAGTGGTGTGTACAGACTTTAACAATTGAACACACCAGGTAAATCGTAAACATTTACGATAACAGAGCGCTCTCTTGTCCTGTTTACAAAACCAATTTATGTTTCATGGGTGTATTTAATTTGTTAAACACTGTACAGAACACTGAACACTGACTGACCATACTAGTGAGGGGAGTTCTATTTATGAACATTTCTACTTTAAATTTTCTGGGAACGACTTTACTTTACCGGTTCCTAGAAAAACGTGCAAAAATGTAGTGTCGCCGAAGGCGACATTAGTATATATGAGATCGCGTGAGCGATCGAAAAAAATTTAAATACAAGGTTTTTCGGCCTTTTGACCCCAAAATTGAATTCTACGGTTAAAAGTTTGGTTTAAAACTCTGTTTTTAAACAAAGTTTTCAACCTCGTTCTCTGAAAAAATTAATAAATATTGTTTATTCATGGAAAAAATCGACACAGAATTATTCTGAACGAAGTGCGTGCGGCGCATGCTTAGTGTCATTTCTTTTGGTCTTTGCCAATCTTCCATGTAAACAAACGAAGGAAATGCCTATGAATCTGATTTATGATCTTTGAAAAATTACAGAAACAACTAAATTTCTTAACTTAACTAAAAGAACGATTCACTAACCCTAATCCGTCGGATGGTATGCAAGGACTAGGACGTTCAGACGATATCTCCCGGGCAGATGCTAAACTAACCCTAATCAGTCGAATAATGTGCGAGGACTAACCCTAATCTCTTGGATGGACGCGGGACTTTCCCTAATCAGTCGAATACTAGTGCAAGAACTAACCCTAATATCTCAGGTGGGTGCAAGACTAACCCTAACCAGTCGAATAGTGTGCAAATTTAACCCATTTCAGTTGATTGACGTAGTTGTTACGTCATAGTCCAATGAGCGCGAGGATCTTGCGGATCTGGGGACCGGTAAAGTAAAGTCTACCCATTTTCTGTATTATAATTTTAATATTTTTCATTAATACACAACAAAATCGCCACTTTTCTTAAGAATTGAATTATAATTTGTGAAAGTCCAAGGATATGTCAATCAAACCCAACCAGAAATTCGAAGTTTAGATAACTTCGAGATGAAAAAAGATATTTATAATATTTTTTTGTGAAATGCGACTGTATAATATGTGTGGTAATATTAAACAGAAAATTTGGGAAAATATTAACTTCAAATCGGTGTCTCTGCATCTTTAAATTTTTTTTTCCGATAGGATATCAAAATCTGATTAATCAGGGAAGAAACAAAATTCAGTAAATACGTCAAATATTCAAAATGAAAAACAAACCTTAGTGTATCTTCGTGTTTACTTGATGTGGATATCAAGCAGAAAAGAAAACTTTTAATAGGTATATATGATTAGAATGAGTTTTCAAGAATCATAAAATTCACATCCAATGATACATTGTTCAATGTTGTTCAGACTTTGGCATTAGGCTAAATTAATTGTTTATGTATTTTAGTGTATCTTTGAAAGCTGTCTATTTCGTATTGGCAATTTAGTGGACATCCGGATTTTAGAAGGAATGCATAATAATTAACTATATAACAATAATTTATTAAAAAAAAATTATTTGCTGCCTCGAAATTGTGAAAGTCTAATATTCCTCTACACATTATTCCATAACTGTTGCGTTTTGGTAGTTGTGATGATTAAAATGTTGCAAGTTGCTATAGTTAGCTTGCTGTATGAATTTGAAAAAAAAGATATGCATCCAACTTGACTAAGTAGATATACTTTTGTAGATTATAATATAGGCAAAATTTAAACCCAAAGCAATTGTTTCCAAATCAAAATAAACTTGCACAGTTTTCTGCACTGAAGTTGACTTACTGGACTTTTGATTTGCGAGAAACACTGACTTTTACAGTTGACGGTTTAAATTAAACATTTAAATAAAATTATCGTTATTATTATTTCAGGTTCGTCATTGCTGAAATGTATCTTTTGAACCGACTTTTGAACTGAAATACTGTTCGTTATATCTGTATGTACTAGTATTTTACGATGACTTTTTATAAGGAAACAACTCAGGTCCCCCACAATACATGCCAGTCATTAAATCATATCATCAAAATTATACTAGGCAAACGTATAAGGTATTTTATTGTCAGCTGTAATCTGTAATGTTTGCATTTAAAAAACCCTTTATGTGTCATTCTGTTTTATGCATTTCCTGTTGTGGACTATATCCACCCGTAATATGAGTAGTAGTGTCAAGGTAGTGTTCATGATAAGCGCACTGGTTGCGTGCCTCTCCTTATTTTTTTTGTCTGTTATAGGACTGTTTAAGGTAAGCTCACTGTCAAAGATAAAAGTTGTTTTTTTCTAACTGTATGATGAATAATATTTCGAAAATCTGTCAATGTGTTTATGACCAACAATACCTACATTGTATATGATAGGAAAACATCTTTAGCAATTGAATTTGTTTTAAAAAATTGTTAAAACAAAGCCTAAAATATATTTGCACTATGTACAATAAACAAATTATGCAGTATTGGATTACCCTTCACTCAAAATATATTTTAGCGGGTTAAAAAGCATCTGCTCGATAAATAGCTTTTTAAACTTGTTTTTCTTATCCTCACAACAGATTTGGAGGGGATGAGTAACGCAATCTTGTATGTTCGTTTGTTAGGGAGTTCTTGATGTACGAAATGGAAGTGATGTTATTAAGCATCGGGATCGATGCCGAATGTTGTCTTGTTTTAAATCTATGCTCTCTCTCTCTCTCTCTCTCTCCCTTGTTATTAAAATTTGATATGTTACATGTATTTGTTTACTTTATCCAGCGCGCACAGTACAACTATAAATTATAAGTATTCCGACCACTAAGCTTGACATTAATTTCATTGGAAAAAACCCAGAACGATCTCTCTGCAGATATGAATCAGTTCAAATAATATAACAGTAATAACAGTTCTGATTTTCAACACCATTTAGTGCTTCTATCCTTTCAAAATTGATAATATAATCCAATAAAATGTATTTTTTCACTACTAGTATTCAAATAGAGGTACCTGATGATGATAAGGTTATTTAAAATCAAAAAGAATTCAAATATAATCAGCTTATTCAGAGATAAAAAATCAATTGTAATCATCAACAAGATTATAGGATCTTTAAAAATTAATGATGGTCGGGCCTGTCAATTGATCACTGATTTCGTTGGTAGATACATGTACAATTACACATCAACAAGCAGTTGATCTCACCTCCGTTTTCAAAGGACTGCGTCGATTCATTCTAGTAATTTGCATTTGTACATGACTGAAATATCACTGTACGCTGGCATCACATTTTCTATGTCAAAACTCCCTTCTAAAACACTTCAACATTCATTGGAAATCATACCCCATATTGTGCTATATAGTGCTGGCTTTTTAGCAAGTATTACCTTACATTTTATTTACTTTCTTTTCTAAATAAATGCATTCAGCGTGTTATACTTTATTCCTTCTGAAAATTTCATTAACTTTGAATGTACGATTTTTGGAATCAACACATTTAGACATTACTAGTAAAGCATACTTTCGGTTTGTTTACAGAAGATATCAAATAAAGATTTATGGAAGAATAAAACTATAATAAAAAAAATTAAATTTTCTAAAGCTAATTAAATAATGATTCGTTTTGAATTTGCTGATTTTTTATGTAGTAATAAATTAGATATGACTTTCAAGCAATATGTAAAAAATGCAGGTTCACGAATTTTATTTTCTTGTTTTTTTTTTTTTGTTTTTTTTTTTAAATTTTTCATCTGGTCATCATTAATTCCACAGAGTTTAAACTCTGAACACATTGGTGCATATCTAAGAAAGGAATATATATTTAGTTTTCTGAAAAATACTGTTTTCGTACTATTTCTTAAGACATCTTTTATTTGCTATTCATATTTGCAATTTGCAACTTATATTTTAATCTATATAGAAAGACTTTATATTATATGCGAAATGCCTGCAAAATGCAATAAATTAAAGGTTGCAAATTTCTGGATTTTTTTTAAATGCTTAGGAAAATTCAATTTAAGGTTTTCAACCCGAACTTTAATGGATGGGTTAAAATGCGGAAGAAATGATAGAGAGCAATCTTGTCCTTAACAAGAAGATTTAAATTTTAAATATTTTACTATTCTAGAAACTAATGGAAAAATTATTTGTGTGTAAATCAATTTTGTGAGAAAAGTTCAAACAAGCTTGAAAAAGCTTTTTGGTTCATGGGGATGTGATTTCGTTATTGAAAAGGAAACGAAATACTAGTACTATGATCTGAAATTGAAACTTACGCTTGTATACATTCAACATTTCCACCAGGATTAGGTCACTAACTGACTGTGTTACGAATTCATCCCGCTGAAGACCTTCTTAAATATTAAAAAAAATATATGCATATTATGAAAATATGAAGTTTTAATCCAAAAAGAATCAACGTAAAATATCGTAACAAGAAATTTAAGTA
>NW_026925135.1:0-25211 GCF_032062105.1 Saccostrea cuccullata
TATTATTTAAAATTGGAATTATTCTGATCATTGGAATTTGGGGTTTTCAAGAAAAAATCCCTTAGTTAGACTAACTTAGACAACTAACAAGAATTTTCATTGCATTTTGTGTTAGTATTTGACTAACTTAGTTAACTAACAAGAATTTCTATTGCAAATTATCTTAGTTTGACTAACTTAGTTAACTTACATGAATATTTCTAATAAAATTTGATTTAGTTTTAGAATTTCAGTTTTATTTTCTATTTATTTTATAATTATTTTGTGTTAATTTATTTGTTTCTGGAATGTTGTGTGTGCTGGTGTTCTTTTTTTTTCTTTGCATGCATTTTATTTTTTGGACTTAGCCTAAAGTCAAGGCTTAGTCAGGTTTTTGTCAGCTTCAGCAGCGTTAGTTAGCGCACGCGTAAAAATGGGGTTAGTCATGCCAGGCACAACTAACCCCTACTGCGCCTGCGCGGCTACTTTCTTATCGTAGATTATGATAAAAAAACGTTCAAATTAACATCCCATCGTGAATAATGTTCAGTAAATACTCTCAAAAGATTCCAGAATCCTCACCAGCTTGCGTAAATTTCGTAACTCGTAACGTATTTCACACTCAAACGCCGAGGGAAGGTCGGGTCATTTCGTTGTCTCCAATTTTTCACTAACCTTGCAGTTTGCATTCGAAAAATCCCATCCTTCGCGTCAACATTGCCAAGAAAATGCTGTAGTAAATAAAAATATGTTAACAATAGGAAGACATGCTTTGAAACGCGGAGAAACACGAAGATATGTAGCCTCCTTCGATCTAAACACAGCCAGTGCAGACACAGCTCGGCGTCACTTCCGCTGTGACGTCAGATTCATTCGTATTCAATCGTAGCTACTCGGCTATTTCCGAAATCCTCTTCGGGTCTTGTTCTCCTATACGGAAAAGGACGAGTTTGATCCGACCCATTATGTAAAAGGAATATTGGGGTTTCATTTGTAATATACTTTGGACAGTGTTATGAATTATTTTAGAAAATGTTAATTAATAAATATACATAAAGACTTGTGACGAGATTACCTCGAAACATGTATATATTAGATTTAATCCACAATATTAACGTTCCTTTCTTTTGCAGCTTAACGTTACATCACAGGTATATAACTCTATCTCTCTAATTGTTCACACAATCGTTTGTTCGTTTTAATGTTGAATTTAGTTTTTTTTTCTGGTGAAGGTAGTTTATGTTCAGATATAATAATTATTCTAAAAAAAATATTTTGATATAGGAATAAAAATCTGGTAGTGTAGGGAGACACCCCTTTATGATAGTGGATGTATATACATGTAACAGAATTTTTACGATACTACAAAAAATTCCAAAATTTAAGCTAAAAATAGCCTTTCTGTTTTAGTATCAGAGTGTATGGATTTTAAATTTTGATTTTTTTAGTAGTTATATACTTTGTGAATATGTCACAGAAGAATATGTTAATCAAAAAAGTCAAAGAACCCTTGGAGTACGGAACACGGAAGGGGTGGCGGGGGCGTCCCGTCCCCAAGCACATGTGGTGACGACTGCGAAACACGAGTCTATGCCATTCGTCCAAATAAATCAGGATTCACCAATCCATAATAAATATTCAAACAAAAACTTCAATAACTTTCTTGTATCATGGCCAATCAAACCTCATGTCACAAATTTTCATGCATGACTTTTTAATTACACCAATAGAAAATGTAGTTTTTGTCACTCAAGTGACCGCATGGATAATATCTCCTTTAATTCCCATCATTGTTATAAATATACACATTTTACGTTTGTGCGTTCATGAGAAAGGACGTCGGATTTCAGAAGACCAGCTTAATATAAACACGGATTGTAAAGAAATTCACAAAAAACCTGTGGATATCACAGAAGAAAAATTCGAAGTTGTAGAAGGAAAATTCAGGTGTTGTTCGAAAATCAAGAAAAAACATACCCGTTGATCATTTCACATATTCGAGAGCTGTGGCATTCACGACAAATATGTATCGGGGTCAATTACTCTAAATCTGTGGATGAAGTACAGCTGCTTTTTATTGTAGTCGAGCAAAGAACACAGATGGTATATTCTGCTAAACCGCTATATTACAATAGGTGTGAGATTTTAACTTATTTGTGTGTGGAATTCACGTCAAAAACTTGATTTCTCGTTGCGATTGGTCGAATATTTGCAGAGTTCCGTAAAAGCATTTCGTAGTTTGTAATATATACACACTGTAATTTATGTTACATGTAAACACTTTTATTTCACTTGCAGAAATTTTGCCTTTGTACATAACAGAGCCCATTTCATTCTGTAATTCAGATTCAAAATACATGTAATTTAAAATGATGAAATTGCCTTGGTATTCATAAGTCTATTTACCATATTTACACGGCACACGTTTTCCTGGCTCCGCCCATCGACTGTATCTCCAGTTATTGTACACTTTATTTCAAATGTAAAACATCGCAGCCATGATACATAATGTTAGTGTCTTTTTTTTTAAATGAAGAAAAATGTTTCAAATTCAGTGTTCGGTGATAAAATATGCATGTAATACCTTGTACACCCCCTCCCCAATTCCCAGTAAACACCGACCCTCATATTTGGTTAGAAAATTCTTTTGTCAATTAGTCAATAACGACTACATCATAATCAACATTAACTTCTATTGTTTTACCTTTAGAAATTTTTTCCCACAAATCCTATTCGAAAAAAAACTCTAACATTTCTAATGTTTTGTTGAGCAGGCATAAAAAAAATTATGTTGGACCGCTGAATTAGACCGGTCGATGAGATGTTAGACCGCTTATGTCACAGAATGGGCGATGCCAAATCTCATTTTCATTCGTTGGTGTTCAACAGTGACGGACCTGGTGTAACAACACATGCACGGAAGTCAGTATAAAATGCATGTATACACATGTCCAAAAAAAAAAACAATAAATGAAAAAGTTTAACAAAACATTTATTGACCGAGTTTGACGGCAAAATGGGTTTTGTCTACCTCGAACCAAAATGCCAGGCAGACAGTTTAGTTCTTGGGTCCGACAAAACGACCGTTGCCCTTAAAATCGGCCAATAAATGTATAATATTTTATTTTTAGCGCTGTGATTATTATCCGAAAATTCGTAACAAGTTTTAATATACTTCTTCTTACACAGTCCGTTATCTTTTTTTTTTGGGGGGGGTGTCTGCTTGTTACATGTAACATGAGTAATTAATATAGCATTCAACTTAATCAAAATGTATATGTGTGTGATATCATGTATATTCATAAATCATTGGCTGACGGTTTAAATTATAGATTAAGAATTTATTTCTAAGAAAATGACATTTTCTGGTATCTAATATTGGATTTTGAATACTGTGTTTAATCGTTTTTGTGACATTTAATGAGGGACAGAGATATCTCCCCCGTAATCGTAAAGAGAGAAGGTTCTTAAGTTTTTTAAAAGAAGGTGTTTACATTTGTTTAGTTTTTCCTGCGTTGGATGTGGAACCCCCCCCCCTTTTTTTTCAAACTATGCACGTTGTACATTATAAAACATTTGTATGTACACAGTTAATTTAAAACATGTTCTAAATTTACATATAAAAAAAATGCATGTTTAACAAAAACATTTGGCAATAAAATGGAGTTTAAAGGGTTTGTAACTTTTCATCATTAGTAATACAGCAAGATTTCAAAAAATAAATTCTTTCGTTTCCCGTAGCGATGCTAACGCTTCCTGAAAAGGAAAAGTAGGCAATTCCACTGCTATTACTTCAATACACCTCAACAGACTTTTGAGTATCTATACATTAAATTTAATGACAGTCCTTGGACCGAAAGTCCGATGGTTACACTCTACATTCCGCTAGGTTAGAGAAAATTCGACCCAATCATTTGAAAAACTTAAAACAGGCATCTAAAAGTGACAAAGTATAATTTTTTCGCTCAGATCTCAATAATGATACACGTAGAAATTAATCTGCAATTGTTGTGTAGGGCAGTTTTGCACGTTTAGATTGAATGGCTGGGAGGGGTCTTTTAACAGTCATATGTTTCTTTATAAAGTAAAAAAATATTGTAACATTTTTATCAAATATCTGATGTTTTGAAAAGTGAGTTTTGCCTTACTGTATTCATTCTTGAAAATCATCAGATAAGAACTTCAAACATTTGTAGATTACTGCTTGTTGCGTTTCATGGATGTGCTCACTCAGCTTAAAATCTTTTACCAAGTCAGGCAAGTTTATGGATTCAAAGTAAGACTTGAAGCATATTTTACTATGAGTAGTCCTTCAACACAATCAAGGTCATTTGTGATTGGGCCGAAGAATTTCAAGTTCTGAAAACATAAAAATGAATTCCTTTGTGCATATCAGTTGAATGACCCCTGCCTGACACCATCCCCGGGCCTCTATCCCAGCTTTAAAGTCATGTAACACTTCTATCCGATTGTATGATTATATTGACACCTTCATTTTTAGTCACAATGTTGATCGTTTCCTTCCAAAGCAAGAACGAGCCGTCCTTCCTTGAATTTTATAAAATAATTGTTCGAGTGCTGCCAAAAGTAAAGTGTACCACGACTTATACTATTGCTGTCAGTGTGTGAATAAAATTGTGATCAAACCACAGGCACTTCGGTGCTGCCCCCCTTCCATTTCTTTTTAAGGTGGGTTGGCTTAGCCTCCCTAACCCCCCCCCCCTTCTGCAAACATAGACATTATTATGCATTGAAGATTTGGGCGTAGTTTAACACACACACCCTCTCTCTCACACACACCCTTCCCCACCCTCCCAACAGACACAGTGCAGTTTACATGTAAATGGTAGCGTTTAAAAAAACAGCATTGAAAGAAGTTCAATATTAGGACACCTCCCCTTTTCCCGCTCTACCAAAATACTAGTACTTGAAATAACAAAATATGACAATATATTGCAGACACCAATAAACTGAATAACTTAAATTGTTAGAAAAAAAGAAAAAGACTGAGCATCATATGACAACTTTCGTTACCCCTAGCATTCCTAGTAAAATGTTGAACAAATGATCACCATTCCATATGTGCGCAATAAATATACAGTTTTTTCAATGGGTGGCAGTGTAGCTCTTCGATATATATTTTTCGGAGAGCTACAGATCTGCAGCAACATTCCATATTTTATGACGCGCTCATACTTACGTGTATTAATATTTTAACAGGTGTATATTGGAGTAAAATTATTGAGGATTCTTCTCTATGCATGTATGAAAATAGAATTAACTTTGAACTTTTAAACAAAAGGTGTAAATACTGAGTTATCATTCTGGCCATCGTACTTATCCCTCCATATTCTTCCTCCAAACCAGTCAAAGACCACGAAATATTGATGGATAGATATTGTTACTGATTGCTAAACGATAGAAAATAAATGCTTAGATTGTCCAATTGATTTATACTTGTGATCAGTGGAGAAATAAAATACGTTTAGGTTGATAGCAGGTGCTATTTAAGGAATCACTAGTTAGTAGAGTGCTGGTAGTCACAATTTTACGAATGGAGATGCAGCAAAGAAATCCGAGGCGTCAAATATTTGGAAACATAGAAGCCAGAGGATCAGCCAGGCGACGTCAACATGTTCATGAGCAAGAGTCGATCTTCATGTGTGTAATTGACTTCAAAAGGCTTCGATGGACAATTAAATATTCTCTAAAGCAGAAGCCTCTATAATGAACTGATCAACACAAAATGGATTCTCTGAAAAGCGTACATACCACCATACTAGTAATAATTATGTCTAAAAATCGGACAGGTTGACGGACTGACAGACAGACAAAATTATTGTTAAGATGCGTGCATATACGGACCCGTTTACTACTACTTGAAGGATCTTTAATGGGGAGAGGGGGTCATTTATATATTTTGGAGCAAATGAGTTTAACAATGGTGACATATTGTATAATTTGTATTTACTTCCACTCGTAAAATTCAAAATAAACAAGATGACAATGGCACCCAAACAGCTGGTCAAAAGGAAAACATGTATATATACACGTGTATATGTATGATTTGTTAATTTATACTGTTCAGGTGTTTGTAAAATGTTCACAGATGACTGAATTTTTCAAGAGTCGCAACTGAAGGTTCATAACATACTACCAATTTAATCCAAGCTAGTTTGTTTGTTGGGGGGGGGGGGGGATAAAGTCATATTTCACAAAGGAAGCATATATATCATAACCTCTGTGAAATGTTTCAGGTGTTGCTAAACGGAAAAAATACTACCATGTTAAATCACTTAAAATATAAATTATAAACTAGAGACAGAATACATTAATTTTTCGTATTTATTTATTGGTGGTTAAAAGTCTGAGTTTATTTAGTCATGATCAAGACCATTTTCAAGATCAAGAATTGGGTACGGAAAACGAAACCGGAAATATCCGATGCCGTATATGTAGTTGTCAAATATGGATGAGTGGAAAAACGTTAATTTGAACATTATGAACGGCTAGTATTCGATGTCCTTAATATGAGCCACATCTTCCCGAGTCAAGGGTTTCTAATCCAGGAGCGGTATGAGCCACTGAGCGACTAAAATCCACAATCTGAATTTTCTTTAATTGATAAAATAATCTTTTCTTCCTCGATATCCATCTTCTTCTAAAAAATCCCCTTAAAGCCTGTGTGGGGATTTTTTCTTCTTCTAGTAAGTATATCATTCAGGGCCAATTGTAGATGTACACTACATACTACTGCTGCTTTCTGGAGAATAGCTACAAGTCGACGTTTTCCACTAACCTCACATGTACCTGACGTTACTTATTTTTCTTACCGGGTAGGCCTATATAAAAATATATATTTAAAAATCCATACCTAATACACAGTCCTTAATTTTCCTTTATAAATAATAAACCCCGTACCTAATAATGTATATAATAGGTATGGGTTTTTTATGTAAGAAAAATAAGTAACGCCAGGTGCTATAGTGGCTTACCTTGAACAAATGGTACAATATATATGAAAGCACAATTTAATTTGGTGTCGTAATAATAATTTACATAGAAACATTTAGTACAGGTACAATTTTTTGGTATTATTTTATAAACAAGATTATTCACTTATTCTCGTAAAGAAATGTACCCATATACGCGGATATAGATCTAGGGGGTGCATGGTTCCGCCCCTTTCTCTGTTAATTTGGAGGATTATTTAATTTACAGTGTGAAAAAAAAATATTCTAGGCGAATCCCCTTTTTGCCATCTCGGGAAACTCAACCCCTTTAGATTGTAATGTCAGATAATTTTTAAGCTTTGCAAGATATTTATGAAGAGATATATGAAATTATGGCAATTTATCAGATTAATACGTCAGCCCCTTTTAATCCCCCCGAATATTATGAGGTCTATTGTACTTTATTTTATAATAGGATGGACAGTTTTGGATACCCCCTTCCCAAGCTTAGGGAAAAATTCCTTGTTAGAGCCCACGGCAACCGTGCAACCGGTATATATTTTGACCAGGTTTAGTTTTCAAAAACCACCCCTTGAATTTGAATTTATTTAATGCATAGAATAAATCAAGTAAAAGTGACCTTGCCCCCCCTTTTTTTAATAGAAATTATCGATTTGTGTTAAGTTGGAATAAAGATTTATATTTTATAGCTATATGAAGCTCTGGAATTCAACGACACTTGGTTTAGTATATTCATTTTAAAACTCTGCAAATTCCAGGGGGTTCCTGACCCAAGAAGTCAACGACTATACCCTATCTGACCCAAGAAGTCAACGACTATTCCCTATCTGCTTTGCTCGTATATTTAAAGTTAGAAAATATCAATATGGGTTGGTCATTTCAAAAAAATTAAATGAGAATACATGTATATTGGAAAAAATCTCATCATGTATACAAGAAGGCCTTGATCATTGATGGATGCAGAAAGGGGGGGTCCGGGGGTTGGACCCCCCTTTATTTGTGTACACACACATAGAAAGAGAGAGAGATACAGAGAGAGACATATTTTTTCTATAATATGGATATTTACAAAAATACGTCTGATAATTTGAAAATATGAAAAATCTTTGTCCTTTAAACTCGCCAGGTCTGTAGATTTTCGCGAATTTGCTTTAAATTCCGTCGTGTACATTCACAACCCCGACTAAGGACTCCGAACATTCACAAGTAACATGCACGGAAGATTCCAGAATATATATACCATTTTTTGACCATTTTCAGAAGTAACTTACTTTTAGGAGTATGCATAAAATATTTGATAATCAATTAAGAGAAACGTTTAAAATGTTCCCGTACTATGCAGATGGAGGGGGCTCACTTTTTCTGAGAATAATCTCTTGCTGTGGGTTTAATCAATATTTGATTTGGAAGTTCCCTCCACATTTTTTGTTGCCGGAAAATACGCAGATTCGAACATTTGAAAGTAATGTACCAAACAGAAAAGTTACAGAGAGCCCCCTTTACCCACCCACCCCACCCCCGCCAAAGAGATTTAAAAGTGTGCTGCATAGTTTTTTGGTTTGTTTTTTTTTTTTTTTTGTTTATTTGTTTGTTTGTTTGCTTTTTGTTTTTTTTTGCTTGTCAACTGTTCTTGGAGGTCCCCCTTCTTATAAATGTATGGACTTGAATTGGCCGTGATGTGATTCTATGCATGAGTACAGGGAGCACCGACCTAAACCCCTTTCAAAAATTGCTGGATCCTCCCCATGCATGTTGATTATTCATATTTAGGCAATCACCTGAGATTCACTTTCTCCACTGTCAAAATAAAATAAAAACATGGACATTCTTTAAAGAGAGAATTAAAATAATAAAAAGAATGCAATACACACTGTATTAAAATAAAGTATAAGACCTATACATAATGTAAATGTAGAGGTACGGAGTTGAAAAGTATACCATTTAGAATAAATCCCTTTTAGTCTCTCCCCCCAATATTTTTTATAGAACGTCACCGTTGAAAGAAGCATAGTTCGACAATTTTGTTAAGTTATACATCAACCCCCCCCCCCCTAAATTCAAGATATAGACAATAAATTAATTGTTCCTCATATTAGCTGCAGAACTGTAGCTCCATGCTCATATAAATAAAAAGAAGGTGAAATGGTACAGGATAATTATTTTTAAAATGTTACGATTTTTAGCGCTTTTTTGAGACAGAACTGTAAAATTAGTGTGTTTCATCTAATTGAAAACAACCATCACCCGGACAAACTAAAACTCAACGTAAAAAAAACCCGAAATGCCTAATAAACAAACGATTGTGAGTGAACATGGTGAACACTTAGATCGACAGAAATACCTGCGATGTAAGCTGCAAAAGAAAGGTACGTTATTTAATTGTGCATAAAAATTAATATGTACGTGTTTGGAGGTAATCTCATCATAAGTCTATGTATATCTATTAATTAACATTTCATAAAATTGGATAACACTGTCCAAAGTATGTTACAAATGAAAGCTCAACATTTTACACAATGCAGGGACTGGGGGGGGGGTGTTTATCAGCTATTTAATTCGGACTATGTCTATGGTAAAGGAGGAGTAGAGGTTAAGATATGGGTACCCCAAAGCGTAATAGACGGACACCCAAATTACTATATGCCCTTCCGTATTTCAAGTGGTGGTTTAATAATATCCTGTTGTTTTGCATGCATATGTAACAGGTCAGCGCGTATTATTACAATGTAATGCTCACGCCTTTACCTTTTGTAGAGCTCTACATGGTCTATGACGTAACAATACAATAATACGTCATTTTTTCTCCCCAAACTCAAGATTTGCATCCTAAAATGCGTCTCTTAACTGACAGTGAAATGATATAAGCGGACCTTAGATCTTCAATCTTTTTCGTTTTATTTAAGCACTGAAACATTGTAGTATCGTATACATTCTGTGATATGTGTCCATTATCATAAAGGGGTGTCTCCCTAACCTACCAGATTTTTATTCCTATATCAAAATATGTTTTTCAGAATAATTATTACATCTGAACATAAACTACCTTCACCAGAGAAAAAAAAATAAATTCAACATTAAAACGAACAAACGATTGTGTGAACAATTAGAGAGATAGAGTTATATACCTGTGATGTAACGTTAAGCTGCAAAAGAAAGGAACGTTAATATTGTGGATTACATCTAATATATGTATACATGTTTCGAGGTAATCTCGTCACAAGTCTTTATGTATATTTATTAATTAACATTTTTTAAAATAATTCATAACACTGTCCAAAGTATATTACAAATGAAACCCCAATATTTACATAATGGGTCGGATCAAACTCGTCCTTTTCCGTATAGGAGAACAAGACCCGAAGAGGATTTCGGAAATAGCCGAGTAGCTACGATTGAATACGAATGAATCTGACGTCACAGCGGAAGTGACGCCGAGCTGTGTCTGCACTGGCTGTGTTTAGATCGAAGGAGGCTACATATCTTCGTGTTTCTCCGCGTTTCAAAGCATGTCTTCCTATTGTTAACATATTTTTATTTACTACAGCATTTTCTTGGCAATGTTGACGCGAAGGATGGGATTTTTCGAATGCAAACTGCAAGGTTAGTGAAAAATTGGAGACAACGAAATGACCCGACCTTCCCTCGGCGTTTGAGTGTGAAATACGTTACGAGTTACGAAATTTACGCAAGCTGGTGAGGATTCTGGAATCTTTTGAGAGTATTTACTGAACATTATTCACGATGGGATGTTAATTTGAACGTTTTTTATCATAATCTACGATAAGAAAGTAGCCGCGCAGGCGCAGTAGGGGTTAGTTGTGCCTGGCATGACTAACCCCATTTTTACGCGTGCGCTAACTAACCCTGCTGAAGCTGACAAAAACCTGACTAAGCCTTGACTTTAGGCTAAGTCCAAAAAATAAAATGCATACAAAGAAAAAAAAACACCAGCACACACATTCCAGAAACAAATAAATTAACACAAAATAATTATAAAATAAATAGAAAATAAAACTTAAATTCTAAAACTAAATCAAATTTTATTAGAAATATTCATGTTAGTTAACTAAGTTAGTCAAACTAAGATAATTTGCAATAGAAATTCTTGTTAGTTAACTAAGTTAGTCAAATACTAACACAAAATGCAATGAAAATTCTTGTTAGTTGTCTAAGTTAGTCTAACTAAGGGATTTTTTCTTGAAAACCCCAAATTCCAATGATCAGAATAATTCCAATTTTAAATAATACACTGTTTATACTATAATTGTAGTCAAAGTCCAAATAAACTTCTTGTTTAGAACTTCTTTAAATTCAGCTCACCCAAAATCTGAGGGAGGATACAGATCAAAAAGAGTAATGTTGATTCGGTGCTCCCCATCCTTCCTTACTTGTCTGTCAGAACAACTACCGGGATATCTTCACCTATCAGGGAAAAAAGAAATTATTATAACTTTATAATTGGATCCTTGGGCTATTGGGTCAAATAGGTATTGGAACAATCAGAGTTAGATGAGTCATGAAAAGTACAATACTCAATAAAGAATATACACAGAATCTGAAAGTACAAGGGAGAACATTCAGAATGCAAAACAAAGCTGTGTGCAATAGCTTTTGGTTGCAGTTTTTGTTGCAAATAAAGGATGTCACTTTTTTGTTAAAACCTAAATTGACTACTGACTGCAGTGAATTCGAATTCATTCAAAGAAATTTATACAGATCCTGTTATTCCTTGCTATACATACATGTATTGTGTGTGTACTTAAAATAGCGGGCTTCATATTTTAGCGGCTTTCGCGCAGATGAGGATGTTCTAATTCATGAATACCACTAAGAATTCATTTATAAATAGAATATATGGCATGAACATGTATAGCGCTAATTCGTGATAACACCAACAACTCCTTATCCATTCCTTGCGCTAAATTTTGAATGCGCCAAATTATGTACATGTACAGTATTGCTAATTACCTTCAGAACTGTCAATTTTCATTAATTTTTTTCACTTTTAATATTATAGTGAAAAAGAACCTGTGTTAAATACATTGAGCTGCAGAACTATAGCTTTCTGCTTGAGAAAATTTGGACAGATAAAGCAGAGCTACAGATCTAACTGTAATGTAGATAGAACGTTCTATCGTTAAAATGATATTGTCCTACGGACCCGGTTTAACGACAGAATTCGTTCTGTGTATTCGTAATGTAGCAAAAGAAACATGGGCAATAACTCGTTCTCCTTATAACTCAGTGCATTTACTATGAACAATCTAGAGAGTTCCGAATGTAAACATGGCAGGTAAATTTGAAGCGAGAGAAAAACGTTGAGAAAATTTATTGGATTTTCGTCTTTAGATGGATTATTTTCTGGGGTAAAAGGCATAAGCAATCTCAAAAAGGTTTGTTTTGATTAATTTGGTAGTTATTTCCAGTGAAAATTCTTTTATATTCTTCAAAATCGTTTCGGAGCGGATCCGCTCCGATTTGCTACATTGCAAGTATGTGGGACGTATTCTAACTGTGGTGAGGGCTTGTACCGAGACACAGTTAGATCATTCTAACTAACTGTAATGTAACAACCTTTGATTTAACCCGCTGCTTTTTTGTCGCTCGCTTCAGTACAAATTATTTCTTTTAGCTTATGCTTTCCCCCACTTTTAGAATTTGCATCCAATAATTATTGACATACTTTACTCCTCTTAAAAACTATAAGTGATTCACTGCACCAATGTGCAACTTAAATTTTCCAAATGCTACAGTGAGGTTGCCGATATCGAATCACTTAGTAAATTTGCTTGGATATTTCGTACCTGAAATCGAGTTAAATTCATTTTACAACATTGTTTGGTGGTACTATGTTTTACTTATAACATCATATATATTTTCCCAATAACCGCTGATTAAATAAAAAATTATTGCTGTACTTGTATGAATGATGTTTTCTCCTTTAGCGGATCATTTTCTCCATTACCGAATCACGTGACATAAAGATGATTATTCTGGTTCGGGACCGTGTAAATTTAAAAATACCCTTCTTACGTAACGTTTTACTATGCCTTAAAATATTTCAACCCCCCCCCCCCCCAAAAAAGTAGAAAAGCTAGGAATTTTTTTAGTTGTTTGCATCCGACAATTAATGCAAAAACAACAACAATGAAATCATAGGGAAAGCAAATGACTAGTTGATATAAGAGGACGTAAAAACTTATATGTGATGAACTGCAAACAGCCGAAGAATTAATTTTTGATTCAAGAATTGTACTCATTGAGCTACCACGCCCCCTCCCCATAATTTTGCCGCTATTTAGATAGAAAATATATCGCTAGATATATGATTGTGACCCCTCAAAAAAAAAAAAAACGTCCGATGACCTTTTTTATGCTTGATTAATTAATTGTCAAGGAATTTTGGTGGTTGATAGTGCCTCCTCAACTGAAAATGTATGGCTCTGCACCCCTCCCCCACCAACTGAAATTACTTCCTTCGAGCCTGGCTTCAGAGATACCTAAAGCTGAAAGGAACAATTATATTTTCAAAATGTCGAGACCCAACACCTAAATTTCCTCCAATGAGCAGAGACAACTTTACAAATAATGATGTTGGGATTCATTTGCTGGATTTCTCCATTCCAACATCCACAGTAGACTAAATACCAGTATTCTATTTTATTAAATACTGGAGGTTGTCCTTTCATTTTATATGGTCTACTTCAACTGTCCATCGTCTTTATAGAAATGAATAAGACAGCTAATTCTTCTCTGCTGCTTTCATAGTGCTCTTTCTTCCTTTTGCATGAAGACAGTGGCATATATTCCATATAGGCAAAAGGCTGCAGTCTGCATATCATTTTCTCAATGTGTAATTTAAATCAAATGTTTACTAACTAGTATATGTTGAAAAAGAGGGGGGGTATCATAAAACTCTGTATATGATTTATTTAGCTTGATGTTGAATTGAAAAAGTATTGTTAGCAATATTCATTTTATATTATACGAGCTTGATCTTGATCATGACAAGAAATCAAAATTGATTATTTGAAATAATTTTTTAGGGAATAGGAAAACTGCAAACGGGGTATTGTTGGAAATAATGATTTAGTAGGGAAGTTTAAATTGCAAAGGGATAAATAAATAAAATTTCTAAATCTTAATTTTGTTTGGTAATCATGACGATTTTTATTTCGTTATCATCGATGTCTTCACATTAGCTTACATGCACATATACCACCGGGATACATTCTCGAATCCACATGCTCTGCACTTCTTACTGATTTTGGCTGCTGATTTTGTTTATGTGTATTTTAACCACCTTTATTGTACGTTTTTGGTAGACATCTTCTGTTGTTTTTTTTATTGTAACTGGTGTGCAGAAAACCGCATACGAAAAATTAGAATTTGGACAGGATCCCTGCATCTCATATTCCTTGAAACAGCGATTCGTTATTGGAAACCTAAATACCCCCAACTTTAAAGCGAATACTATTAACTTCTGATTTAGAAATTGTATGACGCTTTCAGTGCTTTTAGACACATAATTTTATCAAACATCTGCACCAAATTTGTTTACCTAGAATGTACGATTCACAATGGAGCGGTACCGAAAAGTGAAAGTAGTCTGCTTGCATGTACGCTTCTGGTCTGCGTCACAAAAAAGCTTGTTCATGTTTATTTAAAAATTATTACATTGAACGAGTTGAATTTAATAATTTCATGATAAATGATAAAAGCAAGAATAATTCAGCATGACAGGGTAGGTTAAGCTAAGTATTGGACTTTGATAAGAAAAATACAGAATTTTCATCTGAAAGTGATTCGTTAACGGGTGCGATTCGTTATTGGCAACCTCACTGTAGGAAAAAATGCAAATTTAAGAAAAAGTATAACAAATAGCCTAATAAAGCTATACAGCTATTTCAAGCTTTACAGCTATAAATCAAGAGATTGTGCCATACATGTTGAGATTTGTTATGAATTTTAGTAGTTGATAAACTGTTCAACAGTTAAGACACAGCTGTACAGTGGCAACTATGTAATATGTGAAATTGTTCACAGAAATGTATATCGATATAGAAAAGGAGTCAGTGTTAAGAGAATATTTACCAAATTAAGTAGTCTACAGCTTTACATCTTGAGTTCAAAAAGTGTCAGTCTAAATTAATCTAAAACGAAACCGTGCAGGTGCACTGCGGAAGTAAACAATCAACATTATTTACCTCGTTCCTGTTATTTAAAAAAAAAATAAAATAAATAGATAAAAAATAATATTTCATTTGCTTGTTATTCAAACCAAAAATTCATAATTATTTTTGTCACATGTTGACAGAATGACATTATAGTCCCATAGTTTTACACCCCCTTTATTCAGCAGTAAATATCATGTGATCCGAAAGTTGAGTCAGAAAGTTGTTGACATTTCTAAAATATTTTTTTATGCTGGTACTTTATTAAAAATTCAACCATGTCGAAGGCTCCAACAAAAATGAAGAAGAAGGTAGGTTACTTAAAACTTTGTATCAAGTATAAAAGTTCATAGTCCTAGTCAAATGTGTTGAGGCAACAGTTCGAGTTATCTCTGCTTTACTTATTTACTGTGCCAAACTAATCTTCTACAGACAGACAGACAGACAGACAGGTGTAGACAGTCTTGTGGTGTTAAAGATGTCAAATTTTAAGTCAATGCAAATCTACATATATTTTTATTACATATAAGTTATAAATTTATCAGTTAATCTTCATTCTTGCATGCTCATTACAATATCATATGCATATGGCTAATTACTAAGGTGATCCCTTGTTTAGTTAAGCTCTTTGGTTGTGCAAACCAGAGAGCTACAGATCCAAGCATTAAGCTGCAGAACTGTAGCTCTCTGCTTGAGGAAATTTGGACAGATAAAGTAGAGAGGTACAGCTCGATCCAAGCATTCATTGTAAAAACACTGATTTTTTTGTTGCTCACTTTGCCAATGGGTATTATTTCTTGTATTTTATACTTTTCTCAGCTTTAGAAATGGCATCTAATAATTAAACATATATCTAACTCGATGATTTAACAAAAAACCGTTTGTGGTTATACTGATGTCAAAATGGAACTCTTGTAAACCAACACTACAAAACTATAAAACAGGACTCAGAAAGGCTGATGGTTTGCTATACAGCGACAAGGAATCTAAAGCTGAGATACTCAACAACCAATTCCACTCTGTCTATACCAATGAGAACACCAGCAGCATGCCAGACAAGGGTACTAGCCCCTACCCGGACATGCTTCGTATAAGAGTGTCACAAAATGGAGTCCACAATCTTCTGAAAAACATCAAAGTCAACAAAGCCACTGGCCCTGACGAGATACCAGCTAAGCTTCTACATGACCACGCTGATCAACTTGCACCAATATTAACATCCATTTTCCAATCTTCTGTAGACACAGGAAGGATTCCAGATGACTGGCGACGGGCAAGTATTGTTCCAATTTTCAAGAAAGGGGACAAACATTTAGCTTCGAACTATCGACCTGTATCTTTAACATCTATCCCTTGTAAACTGCTGGAACACATTATACACAGCCAAGTCATGGACCATCTAGATGAGAATTCCATCCTCTCAAACAGTCAACATGGATTCCGCTCTAAGCGTTCCTGTGAAACCCAGTTGGTGTCCACCATAAACAGTATAGCCCAGAACCTTGGAGAAAAAGGCCAAGTAGACATCATCCTGCTTGACTTTTCTAAAGCCTTCGATAAGGTCCCCCACCAGCGGCTAGCTCATAAGCTCAACTACTATGGGGTACGAGGCACCACTCTCCAATGGATTAGAGACTTCCTAACAGACAGGACACAGCAAGTACTCCTAGAGGGCCATACTTCCTCAACTGCACCAGTGGTGTCAGGAGTGCCACAAGGGACAGTCCTAGGACCCCTACTGTTCCTCCTCTACATTAATGACCTACCTGAAAGGACGCTGTCAGATACTCGCCTTTTTGCAGATGACTGTCTCCTTTGCAGACCCATCACAAATAAGGATGATGCAGTCACCTTGCAAAAGGATCTCAACTCTTTGACCAGATGGGAGGAGGACTGGCAGATGGCATTCCACCCAGAAAAATGTGTTGTTATTCAAGTTACCAGAAAGCGGAAGCCCATCACCGCTACTTATTCTATACATGGGCACCTCCTAGATGTGGTTGATTCCAGCAAATACCTTGGAGTCACCATTAGTAAAGACCTACGATGGGACAACCACATCAGTAACATCACATCAAAAGCCAACAAGACACTAGGCTTCATCAGGAGGAATATGAGGGGATGCCGGACATCTGCAAGATCCGCAGCATACCAGGGATTAGTACGACCGATTCTAGAATACGCCTGTGCAGCATGGGATCCCTGGAACTCCAAGCAAGTCCACCAGCTGGAGAAAGTGCAAAGACGAGCAGCACGATTTGCCACCAAAAACTACCATGATAACCACCCTGGGAGTGTTACCCAGATGCTACAAGATCTACACTGGGAACCATTACAAACAAGAAGAATGAAGATAAGACTCGTTTTGTTATACAAGATTGAGCATGCTTTGGTGGCCATCCCTGCAGATATGTACCTGACACCCAGTGACAGAAGGACCAGAGGCAGCTACACGTTCCGTCTACCACACACCCGGATCGATGCACATCGATATTCCTTTTTTCCGAGGACAATTCTAGGCTGGAACAACTTACCATCTGTAGTTGCCTTAGCACCAACGTTAGAGTCCTTCCGGACACAGCTGGACTCATACACAAGGAGTCAGCTGCCCACCAACACCAACTAAGTGTGCCATTTTTTAACTTTTTATTGTACATAGTGCCCTGATCGGGTTTTTAGCCTTGTCCGTCGCGTGTGACAGTCCGAGTTCAACGCTCTAGTAAGAGTAAACTCGTATGGGAAGAAGAAGAAGAAGGACTGTTTCGGACTGTTCAGAGGTAAGTAAAGTTTCAAAAATAAGAGTTAAATATATTTTTAATTATTAGATACCATTGTAAAAGAAAGAGAAAGCATTAACTACAAGAAATAATACTGGAAATGAGCGACAAAACATTGGCTGCATAATTCGAAGGTTTTTATAATGCTTGAATCTGTAGCTCTCTACTTTATCTGTCCCAATCTTCTCAGGCAGAGGGCTTATACAGTTCTGCAGCTATGTTAAAACTAAGTTAAAGCCAAATGTCTTTTGGTTTCACTTTTTCTAACACACTTTTCATATCTTGTATTAACATTGTTTGAGTGGGTATACATAAATACAAATGATACAAAAAACAGTTTAATACTGGAAGCATGCTACAAAAAAAAAAAACAGGACTGTAAGGCCATAATAAATAAATTGCTAGATTCTCATCCGAATTTTTTTTTAAATTGAGGCGGGCGGGTGGCTTTTATTTTATATTTTTTATTTTTTTCAATTTTGCAGATTTTTTATTGACCTGGTCACTCGGTGTAATTGTATCTAAAGTAGCCGAATAAAAGTCATCGTAAAGGTTCAATCATCTCTTACTTCACATCATCACCAATCTTTTTCAACTAATGACCCTTGTTCAAATATATACGCAAGTATCGCTGTGCAATCTTTCCAGCTGTCAAAATCATGTCGACTTTCGTGGGATTTAAAACGAAAGTAGAATGGTACATGAATAACGATCCCGATCAGAATTAAGACGAAGAAAAACAGAAATAAAAAAAATCGAGGCGGGGGTATAAAATTGGGGCGGGCGGGGATGAGAATCTAGGAATATTTTTATTATGGCCTAAATGAAAGAATTTTAACCATGCTTAGATTTGCAGCACTGTGGTTCGTCTGTCCAAATTTTCACCATCAGAGAAATTATGTAGTTCTGAACTAGTTCTCTTTCATAATACATACTGATGAATTTCCCCGCCTGTAAGTGTAATGACACATAATACTGTAAACCAACTTTTATTTGCGAGGACTTTATTTCGCGATTTCTCGGTGATAAACCAGTTCGCGACGATTAATTTTCGCGATAAAGCATATAAAGGTTTCTTTTTTATAGACACATAGACTTTAAGAACTGGTTCGCGGCGAGAAATATTCGCGATGACGAGGCTCTCGCGAACTTCGCGAAAATTTCTCGCACGCGAATAAAAGTTGGTTTACAGTATTCCAGTCATGTTGCCATCCCCCTCGATGTCTTGTTAAGGGAAGAATCTCAAACCCCGTTTTTCTTTTTTAATGTCCCAAGTTATATATCAGTTCTGAGTTCCAAGGGACAACCCTGATTCTAATCACTAAATATTCAATTTTGTAAATGACAGGTGCTACTAATGGGTAAAAGTGGATCAGGGAAAACCAGCATGAGGTCCATTATTTTTGCCAATTATATTGCGAGGGACACAAGAAGACTAGGAGCAACAAGTATGTGAGATCACTAATACTGTAGAAGTACTTTTTTCGGCGTGGTATTAATTTACGCTATGTACGCGGTCACAAATTTTCGCGGAAATTTGTCCCATCGAACTTAGTATTAATATCAGGCATATATAGAGAGTCTTAAGATATCCGCATAATTTTCTACCAGCATATTGAACAGAAATAGAGATTCCGTGGAATTATGACCCTGTGGAAAAAAGTACGTCTACAGTACTTGTAGCTTTGTGTAAACTTTTCAATTCATGTTAACACTAAGTCACTTTTGAGAAATCATATGTGCAAACTATTCATGCTATTTGATAAGTTTTGACATTAGTCTAATTGTCACATTTAAGTTATATAATATAGCAAACATGATCATATCTTATATAAAATGAATAGATTTATATGCACTGAATTTGAAAGTAATAATTTGAAGTAGGTAACAAAAATTGTCATCATATTTATTAAGCATATACCGTGTACTTATTTCAACTATTTTTTTTTCAGTTGATGTGGAACATTCACATGTACGTTTCCTGGGAAACCTTGTCCTCAATCTTTGGGACTGTGGAGGGTAAGCTTTTAGTTATAAAATTGAAATTTGCATACTCTTTAATTCACAGTAAGGACTCACAATATGGTTTAACCAAATAAATATTAAATTAAAGTCCAAGTGCTATATCCTGCATACAATTACAAACTCTCTAATTTAACTGTGTTTTCAGACAGGAAGCATTCATGGAGAACTTTTTGCGAGTCATCAGAGACAACATTTTCCGTAACGTGGAGGTCATGATCTACGTGTTTGACGTGGAAGTCGGGACAATAGAAGGACATGCATTACTATCAGTCCTGTCTGGAGGCCATTCTACAGAACTCACCCGACGCCAAGGTCTTCTTTCTCGTCCACAAAATGGACCTTGTGCAGGACGATCAGAGAGATATGGTACAAATCTTTCTTGATATTTGGCTCACTTGAGCAGATTGTTCAAGTGAACTTGGAAAATTTTGAAATTTTCAAAGACACATGATATATTATTATTATAATATATATTTCAAATTTTTCGTAAAATCTTACTGTATTATTTCTACAAAAAATATAACATGATAGAATTACATGTAGTATTATTAGAAATGGTGAGGTCTGTTTATAATTTTAAGATCAAGAGTCTGTTTACACACATTTCCTGAAGGTAAATACTTGTGTTACTGCAGACATTTTACATTAGTTTATTGATTTCAGATATTCAGAGAAAGAGAAGAGGATCTAAAGAGATTATCAAAGCCATTAGATTGTACTTGTTTTGCTACATCTATCTGGGATGAAACTCTGTATAAGGTATTGTTAGACTGCATACATGCCAACTTTTGAAAATTTTCTTGGGGGAGATTGGGCGTAACGACATTTTTCGAAGTCCCTAATTCGCGGCATTTTGTCGTGAATAATAACTATTTCTAGGGTTTTATTCTTTAAATGTCAATCTACTACCTTGTATCATATATTATCACTACTTCAAAAAGTGTTTCCTTCTCTACCAACTTCAACAAAAGCACAAATACAATATCATTTGAAATTTAAAAAAAAACAATTTTATTCAAAATCATTTAATATGTTAATATTAACTTAAGGTAAACATACCCCCTGCCTAAAAGAATGTGATGCATAAACAGATTATTACATGAATAAGGATGTTAAACTTTACAAATAATCTGAGTCAAGTTAAGTTTATGCTGCAGTTACAATGTCCCAGGTTTCTGTTCATTGTCTGTTGGTAAATTACAAAGGTAATTAAGGCTATTGTCACAGACACATTTTTTTTTAAATCAGAGGGAATATTAAGAATTGATTTTCAACATTTTCGTTCAAAGTCTGCAAAGGCATGGTCTTTTCCTTTCTTTTTCTGAATCACTCCTAATGGTTTGTACTTGCAGTTGCAGGCAAATCTTTTCATGTTGGATTTTGGCAGTGTCTATTCCATGAAGTAGATAATTTAATGAGAAATGCCATATTTCCAAACTTTGGAAACCTTTTATAAAAGGTTTATATGTATATTGTCGAATTTTGCTGTGAAGTGTGAACTCTCACAAGTTTGTCAGTTTGTATTCTGTCGTGTGTATTTCTAAAATTTCCACATCTGGCGTAATTGTCTAGGTTAAAATACACTGTTAATGAGGTTCAGGAGCAATTAAATCCACTGTAATGACTGGTAGCACAGTTGACACCTTGTTGATTACCTGTTATCAGCGGCAATAAACAGATATCCTACCGATAGACATTGTAACAGCCATGTTTTCTGCACACGGAAATACTGTGTATTCAAACCGATTATAAAAAATCCGGATTTTCGAAAAATCGGTGGAAACGGGTGAAAAAAATAAATTGGTAGACTAGCGGTAGACACTGGTTCAAATCGGTAGACTCCCGAAAAAATCGGGAAAGTTGGCATGTATGAGACTGTAGAATGTCTAATACTGAAGGAAATTGTAACATGTGTAAAAGGCTTTAAGCAGTAACTATATAAATAGTTTTCAAAGGACTATATGTTCATTAAAAGTTTCAAGTAGTGAATTATTTAGTGAAATGATATATAATAGAGTTAGACAGACAGATGGACAGCTAGACAGACATGCTGGGCAAGTATCACTATTACAGACAGCATAATTAAAACACCTTTTCAAATATTTTTCAAAGAATTGACATGATAAAGATTTTGAATAGACAACAACTGATCTATTTCCCCTTTCAGGCCTGGTCTAACAGTGTTTATCAGCTGATCTTTTGTCCCCTTTCAGGCCTGGTCTAACATTGTTTATCAGCTGATTCCTAATGTTCAGCAGCTGGAGGCCAACCTGACCAATTTTGCCAACATAATCGAGGCAGATGAAGTCCTCCTGTTTGAAAGGGCAACATTCCTGGTAGGGAGCTACTTTATGTTTTCATATGTGTGCATACATGTATGTGTGTCCTGTATAAGTAGTGCTGTAAATATTACATTTCCTTAACACCCTATCCCTTAGGTCTTCCCATCTGTGTACATTAAAGCAATATGAGTTGCATTTTTGAAAATTTTATTTTGCTGTTAAAATGTGTTATTATGATAAATCTGTATGTAACTTAAAACTTTATGATCTTTTATACTATACATTAGTTGATGTAACCAATGTTCTTCAAACAAAACATTTACGTGTACAGTGTATGCATATAGCAAACTGTAGGATAATGAGTAAACCACAATGTAAATAGTCATAGAGTAGGAATGAAAATACATGTAAATGTTTATGCATTATTACACTATATTACAAACAGCAAAGTCATAGTAAAAATGTAATGTCTAACTTTTGCCATGTATTGATGCATTCCTCTCTCAGTCATGCACTAAATGCCTGCACTAAATGTCAAAACAAGGATTTGTTAAAACCGATTTTTGGCAAAATGCCACAGCGAGTTTAAACTGTGTATACATACATTTACAGCATACAGTCCTTTTTTAAGTCACCTGAGTAAATTGCTATCTGTTTTTGTCAGATGTCGTCTGTGTCGTGTGTTAACATTTGAACATTTTCAGCATCTTCTCTGCAACCACTCAACCAATTTCAACCAATTGGGCATAAAGCATTTAAGTGTGAAGGGGAACACAAATTGTGAATTTCATGGTTCCTGCCCCCTGGGGCATGAGGGGTGGGTCCAAAACTGCTAAAATTAATGCTATCTTTAAAAAGCCTCTTTTTTACTCCTGAACATCAAGCAGTTAAACTGTTGGCATGATTGTAATCAGCATTGAGTCCTCTACCAATACTGTGAAAGTCATGGCCCCAGTGTCAGGGGTTCTAGTATTATGACAGGGCTAAAAAGATTGTGAATTTCATGGCCCCAGGGTCAGGATGTCTGGTGTTAGGGCGGGGCTCTATCGATTATATAGTGAAAATGCATAAATTCTTTAAAATCTTCTCCTTTGCTCCTTGATATTAAACCAATGAACTATGTACATAGTTATTATGATGAGGAAGGATCACTTTTGTGAATTTTAGGGCCCCTGGGTCGGGGATATTGGTGTTAGGGCGGGGCTCTAATGATTATAGTGAATTAGCATGAGTGTTTTGAAAATCTTTTCCTTTGCTCCTGGGTATTTTGCCAATGATCGAAATACATACACCTGTATATATATGTATGATGAAGAAAGGTGCCTCTTCCAAAATAATATATTCATGACCAGGGGTAAAGAGGGGCTACATAATCTGAAAATAAATTTAATGCTTTAAAGTCAGCTCCTCGATGTTAATCAAACATTTATGATGAAATAAAATTTATTATAAAATTTTAAAGAATTTGAAATATGAAGCCCCAGGGTCAGTGGTTCCTGTGGGGTAGGGTGCACAACTGGTTATAAAGTGGAAATCCAATTTCTCTTTGTTAATCTAATTTACCTCTGGGTATTAAGTAACCAAAGTAAGCATGCTAAGTGTATAAATGTAGTTATGAAAAGCAATGGTGCTTCTTTCAAGATTGTCAATTTCATGGCCTCTGGTTTAAAACACGAACCAAATTCAGTTGTTGGAAAGTTGTTACATGATACTCAAGTGACCTATAAGGCCCATGGGCCTCTTGTTTTTTTCTCCTCAATGTTTATAAATTTTTAGTTTGCTAGTATGGTACATTGTGTTAAATTTTATAGTCTTCTGAATGTTTAATTTTGCAGGTAATTTCTCACTGCGAGAGAAAACACCACCCTGATCTCCACAGGTTTGAGAAGATCAGTAACATCATTAAACAGTTTAAACTAAGCTGTAGCAAACTAGCAGCCACATTTCAGGGAATGGAAGTCAGCAATAAGAATTTCTCAGCGTACATCGACGTCTTTACATCCAACACCTATGTAATGGTAGTCATGTCAGATCCCACTATACGTGAGTGTTACCTTGATTCTTACTTTGAAGTTTGCAAACCAAACAATGTTATAAATAAAACAAACAATAAAAAAAAATATTCTTGTGTTTTATATATCACTTGTTATTGAAAATTTTCTGGAAGAGTTATTTCCCTTTGTAGCTCTCTTTAAATTAAAGTTTTCAATAAAATATTATTCATGAATACATATTTTATTTTCAGCTTCAGCAGCAACACTTATCAACATTAAAAATGCCAGGAAACATTTTGAGAAATTAGAAAGGGTTGATGCTGGACATTCCTCAATAGCCTCAAGGTAGGGAAGAGGAAGAGGAATTCCTAATGTAAAAACTGGTCATACACTCAGACTGACCCAGTGCCAATGAACCGCTACCAAAGTGTTAAAATGATTAAGACTTCTGATAAACTAACTAGGCATGTAGGGTGCATACATGCTGTCTATATCAGGATAAACATATTCTACTAACAGGGTGATCTTTATACAAATGAGATATAAACATAAAGGTATACTGCTAGAAAGGCCGAGAGGAAAGCTGCTGTTATTGTGAATGAATGTGTTGTTGTCTGTCTCTGTTTTTTTTCTTTCTTGCTGGTATTTTTGAGTTACGGAAAACTGCACCTGTAGGTGTATAATTCATTTGTTTTTTTACATGTACTTAAATAGACTGACTTGCATTTTCTGTATTTCATGTACACATGTAATATATGACATTACCATGGATTGGTTACAACTCAGTGTTATTGTAAATTGTTGTTTTGATGTAAAGAAGAACATTTAAGACATATTGTGTATTGGAATCATGTTTTTAAACCAGTGTCTGTTAAGCTGCATTAAAATTATTTAAATGTGATTATCATGTTGTCATTGCTCTCCATATTAGTATTCCCATGGTCACTACAACTAGAATGACTGTAAGTTTATAATTGCTAGCTTGTTGCATTGTTCATTAGTTTTT